>NW_019396847.1:35173-91494 GCF_000591075.1 Eurytemora carolleeae | reverse complement strand
TGGGGTAATTTAGTAATGGGGGAGGGGGGGAATAATTTAGTAATGAACTGATGCATACACACGGTTAAACAGTTAAACGTCTAGTTTGAATTCTAATTAATGTTTTAATTACGCTTAATTAGTTCTTGTTATACGCTGATGGTATTTTGGCTGAATGCCGGAAATATTAATTCCTTTTAATAAAATATTTATATTTTATGATTTATGTTAGGTTTATTTACTAAATTCAGTATTTTATGTATTTGATTCAGTTTGAAAACAAATAGTTCAACCCGTTGCTTTAAAAACAACTTATTAAACACTGCACGTTGTTGTGTTTCATGTTAATTAGACTGATCAAAATCATAAGGTATCAAGAGTTATGATGAGACATAACAAACAGAGATTACTACTTTATATAACTGGGAACCCAGTGCTGATTGGATATCCAAACTTTCTTTTTAAAATTCGACCAACTCAACTTGGAATTCGACCAACTTAACCTAGAATTCGACCAACTCAACCTAGAATTCGACCAACTCAACCTAGAATTCGACCAACTCAACCTAGAATTCGACCAACTCAACCTAGAATTCGACCAACTCAACCTAGAATTTTCCAACAAAGCTAGGAACATTTCCTTCACGTGGATTTAAAGGTTCTGTCAATATGTCAGAAAGCTGTAACTTTCGATCACAATTTGAACCATTTATACATAATTTTATAACCTTTTTTCTTAAGTACTTTTTTGTCGGTATATACGTTTTGAATGGAAAAGTATAAATAAACAGATCTGTAAGTTCAAAGATTGTTGAATCATAGACCAAAACACGTTTGATTTCAAATTAAAAATACTCTGGTTAGTTTGGGGGTGCCTTGGTTCCCCAACCAAAATATGAGGCAAATTGGTCAAGGAGCTCATCAATTATGATTTAGTCCAAACAGAGATTACAACCTTATAAATATATAGATATTGATAGATTGGAATGTTATAGAAAATTCCAAAGAAGAGTTCATCAGCGAAGTTTTCAAACCAAACTGAAATATCTTTAGTTTAATGTGAGTTAAAACTTAGATACGAAAAAATAGGGTTCATTACAAGAGATTCTTTTTCTTACATTTCCAGTTCCAGGTTGGTTTATTTAACCCTTTATTATGAAATTAACATTGATCCCTTGTCTGGCATATATTTAGCTTATTCATTTTTTGGAGGATTTTAAATAAATGATTTTGGTGTAAATCCGTTTCAAACGATTTTATTTTGATTTACTTGCGTGTGAGACGTTTGAAAGGATGCTGATAATTGAAACTTTTAAACATTTGGACTCAATTCTAATTCTCAGGGGGAACGGAATGAATGTAATTCTAAATATAGAATGAAATCTATTAAACCAAATTATCTATGTTTGAAATATTAAAGGTTTACATTACCTGGTTGATTTGAAAGTTTGACTTTACCATACACCACCCCCCCCCCTATAGAATAGAATAGAATAGAATTGATAGATAGATAAATAGATAGATAGATAGATAAATAGATAGATAGATAAAAAGATAGATAGATATATAGATAGATAGATAGATAGATAGATAGATAGATAGATAGATATATAGATAGATAGATAGATATATAGATAGATAGATAGATAGACATTTTGGTGGATAGTTAAATATAAGAATTGTTGGATGAGTAAATAAATAGGTGAAAAGATACAAGAATGGATGGATGAGTAGATGAATAAATAGATAAATATAAGAATGGAAGGATGAGTAGATAAATAGATAGCGAATGAATGGATGAGTAGATGAAAGGATGAATAGGTGAGTGGACGGATGGATGGGTGGTACCATCTGAGAAAATACTAGAGTAAAGGTGCCAGAACGAGCTTTTTTATTCGCCTAGCAAAATGTAGGTTTAGTGAGTGATTAGTTTTAATTAGTTCTTGTTCTTCGGGTTGGCTGTATCCTATACTCCGATCTAGTTTAAACCAACCACAGATAGATCTGTCCTGTCACTTTAAACTCAACAAGAATGATTGTGACTCTCGAAATAATTAGGATTTTTTCAATTACTCCTACAAAAACAAATCATGTCTTAAAATCCTAATCAGGACACAAGAAATTTCTTCCATGAAATTTTACTAAACAGAGTCAAAATTTGTCTAAGTATCTATTATTTTCTTCAATTTTTAAGAGTTGAACACGGGCCAGGAATGACCTTACTTCGAAATTAATCAATAATTCAAAATTACGGAAAACTATTTTTAAAAAACCAATGTTTATGAGAACACCCTGTATCCCCCTCCCCCTGAATCTGACTCTACCATGATTATCTAAAGGCGTATATTCTTTGCTCTAGATGTTAATCTAGTATCCAGGAATTAGAGATATGAATCTTAGAAAAACTGATGATGATGCCAGCAATCAAAACGTGGTCTTCATTGAACGTAATTTCTTCATCTATTACATGGAACAGACAGACAGAAAGAATTGAAAAGGAAAGAAAGAAAAAGATCAGATGCATATTTTGAATCTTTATATTTATGTATGTTTGTTTGTTTCCAATAAACTTGAAAACGAGGAAACCCCAGGAAAAGGTTTATGACCCACCACTTCTAAAATAAATTGACAAACAAATTGGGATTAAAATTTTATTTTAGAAAACCGCCAATAAAAACAGGAAAATGCTTTTTTCAAAATGTACTCAAAAGGCTTTTGCAGAAAGATCAATAACAAAAGGCTGACATTATTATCATCAGCTGTAAACCTAATGTTCAAGATTTAAAGAACAGTTTCTAAATGATCCTACAATAATAATCTAGATGGAAAGATAGAAAAGAATTATTAAATAAGAATCTTATTAAAGGTGATTAGAAATACAAGCAATAAAAAAATAAATATTTATAGTGTTAAAATGATAAATTCAAAAGTTGAGAGGAATGAAAAGGCGAAAATGGCTGATAGAAAACCAGAGGAAAGTAAGATGAAAATGGCTGATAGAAAACCAGAGGTAAGTAAGATGAAAATGGCTGATAGAAAACCAGAGGAAAGTAAGATGAAAATGGCTGATAGAAAACCAGAGGAAAGTAAGATGAAAATGGCTGATAGAAAACCAGAGGAAAGTAAGATGAAAAAGAATCTGTTATGAACACTGAACCTTTAACATATTTTGGTCAGCGATTATATTAATACAATGAAGACCTCGTTTCTATTTAAGTTTGGATTTCTGGGTAAAAATCAAAATTAAAATCGAAAGTAGTCTTCATTGTATTGATATATACGACGACGACTAGACATGAAATTGATAAAATTCAAGAGCATAAAAAAAACAAGGATGAATATATAAAAGATGGGTGAATATATCTAGATAAGGATGACTATGTATAAAAGAATGATGAATATATCTAGGATAAGAATGAATATTTCTGAATAAGGATGTATAAAAATATAAGATGGATGAATATATCTATTTAAGGATGATTATATCTTGAAAAGGATGAATATATCTGGATAAGGATAAATATATCTTAAAAAAATGACTATATCTGGATAATAATGACTATATCTGGATAAGGATGAATATTTCTGGATAAGATGCCTATGTCTGGATAAGGATGAATATATCTGGATAAGGATGAATATATCTGGATAAGGATAAATATATCTGGATAAGGATGACTATATCTGGATAAGGGTGAATATATCTGGATTAGGATAAATATATCTGTATAAGGATGAATATATCTGGATAAGGATGAATATATCTGGATAAGGATGAATATATCTGGATAAGAATGAATATATCTGGATAAGGATGAATATATCTGAATAAGGATGAATATATCTGAATAAAGATTTTATATATAAGATGGATGAATATATCTGGAAAAGGAGAATTATATCTGAATAAAGATTAATATATATATATATAAGATGGATGAATATATCTGGATAAAGATGAATATATCTGGATAAGGATGAATATATCTGAATAAAGATGAATATATATGAGATGGATGAATATATCTGGATAAGGAGGATTATATCTGAATAAAGATTAATATATATATATATAAGATGGATGAATACATCTGGATAAGGATGAATATATCTGGATAAGGATGAATATATCTGAATAAAGATGAATATATATGAGATGGATGAATATATCTAGATAAGGAGGATTATATCTGAATAAAGATGAATATATAAAAGATGGATGAATATATCTGGATAAGGATGATTATATCCGAATAAAGATGAATATATATATAAGATGGATGAATATATCTGGATAAGGACAGAATAAATCATATTGATCTGACCAACCTACAGGGCTGAATACTTCTAGCTGTCTGCTCAATCTTGGAGCAAAAAATATTGATTGAAAGATGATTTGTGTTCATCAGATACAGGTCTACGCTGAACTAACGTTTATTTTACTTTATCTTAAAAATCACAGAGCATATTCTTGTCAAGTTCTGGTGTTTCAATAAAACAATATTTTTTAATCTCCTATTTTAAACCTTATAACATATGCAATTATTTTGCGACAGTAGAAGCAATTTCAAGTGACCCTCAATTTGAAAAGTAAAAGTCCGATTGTAAAAAGGCATTTTTTAGACGTTTTCTAAGGAACAATGAGAAAATTTAATAAAAATAAGAACTAAATTAAGCTGGTGCAAACCAAGATAAAAATAATCTTGTTTTGTAGATTTGGCTTAGCATGAGCTCTGAACTGAATTATTTATAAATTTATTACTTGGCTCAGCTGGAGATTAAACTACATTCAATTAATAAATAACAATATTAGATTAAATATAAAACATTTACTTTCTTATTCAATCATCGATTCTTCCTCCTGCTGCCGAATCCTTCCCAGTTTGCTCAACAACGAGTTATGAATGGGAGGCCAGATAGTGACTAGTCGTATCGCTCAAAGAAGTCCTCTCACGTCCCTTCTCCGTGAAACGGAACCGAGAGAAGGCATGAAAGCGGTTGTAAGAAGTTACAGCACTGAGTGGAATATGCGATTCATCCCAGACAAGATAAAGGAATAAAGTAAATAAATAGTGAACCTGGCATGCATCTAAGCTAAAAGAAGGAATAAGAAACTCAAAAATTAAGGATTAAGTACACGCTGCAGATTCCGGTTTTTTACTTATCCTCTTAAAAATGGAACTGGAACTTATCCTGCTCTTAAGATTGCTGCGGAAGATCTTATTCAGAGTTGGGTATAAAAGGATATTTGTACTTTTCATTTGTATAATGTGGTGCAAAATAATATGAGTTCATCAATTCCACACAAGTCGGAAAGACTATAAATCAAGGAACAAGTAAACTTTTTTTCAGCAATGAAAAATTCCTCAATACGCCTCTTCCAAATTTCCAACTCCTCCAAATTATCCAAACCTCAACGTCAAAAGAATTTTAGTTGAAAACATCCAAGATATAAAGAAGATAAAAAAGTACAAAAAATGCATGCTGGCAGGCCTAGATTAGAGATTTAGCTTAGAATAAAATTGCAGAAACCTACAACCGCCTGGCCCCTTTCTACCCCTTTATTCTAATTTTAAAAAGCCTGCTCAGCTGTAATGAGTCAGGATTCCTGGTAAACACAATAAGGAAAGCAAAATATAAAACCAAGACATGCCTAGTCTGCAAAATAAAACACATAGAGCGTAGGAACAGGGTGTCCGACAAAATTCCAGAACCATAGACATATTGATGGTTATAGGGACATTCAAAAATATTCTCTTTCAAAATTTAACCAAGAACATGATGGAAAACAAAACATTGGAAAACAAGACTGTAGTGCAGAAAAATGAAGTACAACAAGAACTGTGACAGGGTGTGTGCAGACGTATGAGCACCCTGTTCAATTGCTTTGACCATCATCTATTTACACAGATTGTTAAAAACTAAAAATTTTAAAAAAATGTTATAAAGGTAAAAAATGAATTGGAGGATGTAGGCAAAATTTAATAGCAAGGTATAACATTCTATAGAATTTGAGTTTCCTTGATTTAGGAGAGGGAAACAGGAGCCTCAAATAAAAAGTGTTGAATGACTCTTTACACTTACATTCTTTTCCTTTCTCACCCTCCTCATCTAGTTACAATTGCATTATTTTCCTTTCTCCCACTCCCTAGTTACCATTATATTCTTTTTCTTTCTTCCCTTCCTCCTTTTGTTACACTTACATCCTTTTATTTCTCCCCCTTCCCATCTAGTTACACTTACATTCTTTTTTTTGTCCCCCTCTAGTTACAGTTATATTCTTTTACTTTCTTCCCCTTCCCTTTTGTTACACTTACATTTTTTTTCTTCTTTTCCACTCTCCCTCAAGTTGCCCTTCTCAAATGAATCCTAAAGAAGCGTTCCACAACACTGCATACTCAGTTAAACTACCTTAAATAGCCGGTTTGTCCCTTTAAGTCTTGATGCCCTTGTATCTTTTTTTCTATTTTCTTTCCTTTCTCCTCTAGTTACACATTTATCGCTTTCCTTCTTAGCTTCTCCTTCTCACTCCATCCAGTTGGGTTTATATTCTTTTTATTCTCTGCCTCTCCTCCCCCTTGTACCCCTTTAACCAAAGTACCCCCCCCCCTAAACAACACTGGTAGCTAAATAAATGTCAACCTTGAATTAAAAGCAAAGTAATTAGATTACCAAGATCTGTATAGAGACCACAGCTCTACCTCTGACTAGGGAAAGAGTGTCCAACACGAAATATTCCTTCCTTCTTTCATGATCTTCCACGAATATATTTGTTCCCTGATTATCCTTGAAGTTTAGATTTGTCAGGGTTCTCATTCAACTAGGTTTTTCTAATTCAAGTTCTCTCACCCCTGGGGTCTTCAGAAATAGTATCTCAATTCATAACATTTACATTTTTACAACGTTTCCAAATAAATAATCCTGGTACTTCTGAAACTCCAGGTACCCCTGGTACTTCTGGTACTCCTGGTACTCCTGGTACTCCTGGTACTTCTGGTACTCCTGGTACTCCTGGTAATCCTGGTAATCCTGGTATTCCTGGTACTCCTGGTACTCCTGGTACTCCTGGCACTATTAATACTCCTTGTACTCCTGGCACTCCTGGTACTCCCGCCCCCTCTCTGACTAAAGCAAGTAATAAGAATTGCGTGAGGGTTCAATGGGAAAACCACAGTTTGACATTCATACTAAACAATATACACACAGTAGTACATACACAATACACTTCATACTATACAATATACAATATACAATGTAGTACATTAGACAATACACTTTATACAATATACAATATACACAGTAGTACATACACAATACACTTCATACTATACAATATACATCCCACCTTTAAGTCAACTTGTAAACAAATGATGAGACTATAGAAACGATTGTACGAAATTTATACTGACTGTTTCCTTACATTAACGTTTCCCTGCAACTTTAAACTTTCATGATGCTTTACCAAATCATTGAATAAGCAATTAGGTTATTATATATAAGGCAGAATGTATAAATCAACCCGTGTCCGAATCTAATGAATTTGAGCCGCGTCTTAAATCCGCCAAAAACCGGTTTCAATTGAGCGCTGGCTTAAATATTGAAACATTGAATACAATTTTAAGTGAAACCAACTATATTTGAGCTAAGGCTTAAATTTAAGCCGCCGCCCAAATTCTTTAAATTTGGCCTCCGGGAATTGTCATATTTTAAGAGTTGCAGGTCGTCTTTACAGTTTCATCCTTTGTGGGTAACCCTTTATAATCTGAGACTGAAGTACACAGACTGTGCTCTACCCAGAATTTAGTTTTATATTTACAAGGTACTTATGGTAAATAAAAACCAGGAACAGAGAAATGGAAACCATGTAACAATCAAAATGTAACTTTAGAACCAAGTTAATCTAGAAATTGAAACTTTGGTACAGGAATTCTAGAAGTTGAAACTTTGAAAAAATGAAATTGAAACTTCCGAACAAGAAATATAGAAAATTAAACTCTGGAACAAAAATTAAACATCGGAACTGAAAATATAGAACCAAGAACCTTAGAACTGAAAGTATGGAACCAGGGACTAAAACTTTGAACCTTGGAACCAAAATTATGGATCTAGGGACATTTTAGATGAAACCAAGGAAACGGAAGCCTTGAAACTAAAAATTTGGAACAAGGAATCTTAGAACTAAAAGTATGGAAGTAGAAACCTTAAACCTTAATTTGTGGAACCATGAACTTTGGAACTGAAACTGTGGAACCAGGAACCTTGGGAACTGAAAATGTGTAACCAGGAACCTTGGAATTAAAACTATGGAATTGGAAACCTTGAAACGGAAACAATGGAATTAGGAACCTAGGAACCAACACTGTGGAACCAATAACCTTGGAATTGAAAATATGGAACTAGGAACCTAGGAATTAAAACTATGGAACCAGGAAGCTTGGAACTGAAACCATGGAAGCAGAAACTGAAACTGCGGAACCAGGAACCCAGGAATGGAAAGTATGGAACTAGAAACCTAGAAGCTGAATCCCTGGAACCAGGAACCCTGAAACTTAAATTGTGGAACTAGGAACTTAGGAACTGAAATTATGGATCCAAGAACCTTTGAACTAAAAGTATGGAACCAGAAACCTTGAAATTGAATTTATGAATCTAGGAATCTAGGAACTGAAAATATGGAAACCGGAAATTTGGAACTAAAAGTATGGAACCATGAATCTTAAGACTATAAGTATATAACTCAGAACCTTGGAACTGAAACTAGGAACATTGGAACAAAATGATGAAATTAATCAGGAACGTAGTAACGGAAACCAAGGAATCGAAAAACCTTGGAACCGAAACTTTGGAAGATGGAACCATAGAATTAAAGATATGCAAGTTGGAACCTCGAAAATGAAGTTATGGAACCGGGACCCTTGGAACTGAAACTATAGATCCAGGAACCTATTAATTGAAAAAATTGCCCTGATCTGGTCTGATCGAATTTAAACCTAGAATTATATATCATCAAGAAATATATAAACTATACTACATAGGCTCCAGGATACTATACTACTCCAGGATATGAATAATACTCCAAATATCTCCCCCCCCCCCTTCACCTCCTCTCTTTAGCATCTTATGATCCGAGGGGGGGGGGAGGGGGGATGAGGGCCCCATTAGCTGTATTTTTGTCATTTCAAGCTCATGATTAGCATCATTATACTTGGTAAGAATAAACGAAAGAATTATGATAGAAGCGGAGATCATTAAATATATTTATTCAAATCCAAGGTTTCTCACAAATAATGGAACAAGATAATTAGAATTCAGGATAAAGGGGCTGTAAACTTAATTTGAAGTGACCCTGTATGCAAAGATGACAATGCCTTGAAAGCTTTGTCTGATCAAGTATGAATTAGATATCCATGTTTTTTTTATTTAAAATATTTATTTTTATTTGCGGTTTCTCTACAAAAGTGAATTTTAGATTTCATGCTTATCAAAAGCAATGGAGAAATTATCAGAATTAAAAACTTTTCGAGTCAGGAAAACAAATACATCTTCCACTTTTTTATCATATTTAAGTTTCAAGGTTACCGTTTTATATCGGGCATTGTCATCTTTACACGGAGAGTCACTTGACATTACACTTACATTCTTTTTAATTATTTAGGTTTGAATTAACCTAAGCTTCTTATAAATCCTCATTGGTTGTCTCAAATTTATATTTTCTACAAGTCCTTATGACATATCTGCAGATTTAAAATTTTTTTTTATCAATAGTGATTTGTTTCTCAGTCACTCTGTACGGTTTAAAGTTGAGTTCCAATTTATCTTTCTTTAGTTTTAAAATTCTCTTTTTCATGATTGACATTCTTCTAGTTCTTCTCAAGTTATATTATCTGTTCAAGTTTTTAAAGAATTCATCTCCTCGGTCTGTCCCCTATTTTTAGAAACTCTTCGCATGATAAATTTCTTGTTGTCCTTTGTTTTTTTACCATTTTTAATATACTTTTCTTTTTTTCTGCGACTAAAATTTTTCAAATTTCATTCATCGTTTTTTCTTCTGTTCTCGTCTTTTGGTTCTTCCACCATTGCTTCAAGTACTTCAGTGATTTCTTCTTTTTTTCCCTTTTTACCATGTTATTCTTCTAATTTTGTCTTTTAGTTCTTAAATCTTCACTTTTAGTTCTTCTTTTTTACCCGTATGTTCTTCTGTTCTCATTCGTTAGTTCTTCCAAATTTCCTTTCAGTTCTTTCTTCTTCTAATTTTTTACCTGAATGTTCTTCTGTTCTCGCCCGTCAACTCTACCGTCATTAGTTCAAGTTTTCCTATGATTTCTTCTTCTTTTTTACCCTTATACTCTTCTTCTATTCTTTTCTGTTCTGTTCTTCTGCGATTTCTTCATCTAACTTGTTCTTCTTCTGTGATTTCTTCTTCAATTTCACCCTTTCGTTCTTCTGTTCTTGTCTGTTTGTTCTTCCATCTTTGATTTCAATTATTTTGTAATGTATTCTTTTAATTCCCCCCTTTTTTAGTTTTTTCTTCCATATTTACTTATTTATTCTGTCATTTCTTCTTTTTCTCTTTTATCCTTCTGTACTCATCCATTACTTCTTAATCTTTGCTTTCTTACTTCTCTCATTTCCTTTTCTCTTTCTTCTTCACCCTTATTATTCCTCTTCTCATCCCTCAGATCTTCCACCTTTGCTTTTAATTCTTCTGTGATTTCTTCGTTCTAACTTGTTTTCGTCTTTTACCCTTTTGTTCTTGTGTTCTAATATCCGTTAGTTCTTTCATCTTTGTTTTCAGTTCTTCTGTGATTTCCTTTTTTAACGGGTTCTTCTTCTTTTTTTTACTCTTATATTCTTCTCGTCTCACCCATCTGTTATTTCATCTTTCAATTCTTCTTATTTTAATATTTTCATCTTTGCTTTCCATTCTTTTGTAAAGTCTTTTTCTAACTTATTCTGCTTTTATATTCGCCATTTTATACTTCCGTTCTCGTCTGTTCATTATTACATTGTTGCTTTCTGCTTTTTTTGTAATTTCTTCTTCTCCTTTCCTCTTTCAATCTTATGTTCTTGTATGTTAGTTCTTCTACCTTTGTTTCTAGTTCTTCCTGTTGTAGATTGATAAAATACAGAGAATCACGAAATAATACTTAACTTCTTGTATAACAAGTTCTTCTTGAAGAGACGGTAAGTACAATTTCAAATGATCCCCCACGCAAAAATGGCAATATCAATGTTTATAATTTTGAAACTTGTGGCTTCTCTACAAAATTGACTTGCGCATTTCTACTGCAAATAAAATCATAATGAAAATTATCAAATTAAAACACTATTAAACCCTCAAAATAATATTTTCCTTATTATTGATCAGATTAAGGGTTTCAGAGGTATCATCGTTAATCGGACATAAAGCAAACTTTAACTTTTTAAATTTTTTTCTATTACAGTTTTGAAAAAATATTTAGGAGGAACCTTTTGAAGACCTTACAGTTACATGTTTATAAATGAACAAAACATTAGTTTTATTGTACGAATTATAATACTGCGCTCGGCCCCTAGCCTCAGCGCCTGGCCCAGAAAGTGTCTAAACCTAACCTAACCTAACCCTAAAACATATACTAATCTCTCTCTTTTTGTAATTCAACGCCGCAGGTGCACGTAACTTCCTTGGGCAGCTACCCGAAGTTTAGTAAATCTGACATAATGTCGTTTCTACTTGGACATTAGTAAGTACAAGGACAAAGCATTTTAGTACATAAAAACCAGTGTTATAGTAAATACACTTGTTCAACATAAATCTCCCGGCCTTATAATTCACCCTGCAGAAAATGTTGTCTTTACCAACCCCCCCTGTCGAAGAAGTCCAAAATAAAGCAGTACTCTGGCAATGTTTCTGTACTCCAACAACAGGAAAACATCAATAGTGAAACGTTTTAACTAGTAAATAATTAAATCAACAAATAATTTTGCAATTCCACTTAAACAACCGGATTTTCAGAAGTATTTACAAATGTTTTAAACTACTCCATAGAACCCTCCGAACCCTTAATCACTCCTTAATTATCCTGACACACCTAAATTGTAAGTGTTCTAATTAAACATTCAAAACCATTTATACATCTACATTTATTCTACTATATCGGTATTTTTTGGAGGTTTGAAATAAATCTGTTTATCTTATTATTTGTTCTTTGTGTCCCATTTAAGGAGTCTAATCAACTAATCAATGAATCAACAAATCAATGAATCAACTAATCAACTAGACAACTAATTGCTTAATCACCGACACCCCGCCTAAGTTTCAACAACACTAAACGTGCAGTATTAGAAACAAATATTAAGTTTATCAAACTATGACATTTATTCATTTATTCATATAAAGCTCATTTTAAATCAAGAGACAAGATACGGTTGTTCGACCTAATTTCTGAAAATGAAGGCCTCACGCGCTGTATTCAAATGAATTGAAATATCAAGATTTGAATATTCATATGCCTAGATACTTCTTCACAATAGGGGCAGTTTTTACAACCTTGGGATACTTTTTAGGGTATATTGAATATTGAATCCATGGGATATATTCTAGGAGTATATTTAGATATTATAGAATATATTCTAGGAGTATATTTAGATATTATAGAATATATTCTAGGAGTATATGTAGAAATATAGAATATATTCTAGGAGTATATTCAGATATTATAGAATATATTCTAGGAGTATATTTAGATATATAGAATATATTCTAGGAGTATATTATAGGATATATTCTAGGAGTATATTTAGATATATAGAATATATTCTAGGAGTATATTTAGATATTATAGAATATATTCTAGGAGTATATGTAGAAATATAGAATATATTCTAGGAGTATATTCAGATATTATAGAATATATTCTAGGAGTATATTTAGATATATAGAATATATTCTAGGAGTATATTTAGATATATAGAATATATTCTAGGAGTATATGTAGATATATAGAATATATTCTAGTAGAATCTGTAGATATATAGGATATATTCTAGGAGTATATGTAGATATATAGGATATATTCTAGTAGTATATGTAGATATATAGGATATATTCTAGGAGTATATGTAGATAAATAGGATATATTCTAGGAGTATATGTAGATATATAGGATATATTCTAGGAGTATATGTAGATAAATAGGATATATTCTAGGAGTATATGTAGATATATAGGATATATTCTAGGAGTATATTTAGATATATAGAATATATTCTAGGAGTATATGTTGATATATAGGATATATTCTAGGAGTATATGCTGATATATAGGATATATTCGATATATAGGATATATTCTAGGAGTATATGTAGATAAATAGGATATATTCTAGGAGTATATGTTGATATATAGGATATATTCTAGGATTATATTAAGATATATCTATATATATATAGTTTGCTTGTCTTGATGTCTGTTTGTTTGTAACATCCAAACCATAGCGATGTCTGGACATTTTCTGCATCTCCTGTAGCACTAAGTGGACGACCAGAGCTATCCGGACATTCCGCAAATTACTATACGCTTGTTTGTTTGTTTGTGTCCAATTCAAATTATTGAAAAATTTAAAATCTGCTAATTTTTTTTAAAGATTCGTGAAAAAATTTTTTTCTTTAAAAAAAAAAAATGTTCACAATTGCAATAGAAGATAGGCGTGAAGCGCCTTAAAAGCCCAGTAGGATATATTCTAGGAGTATATTTAGATATACCATGTTTCTTTGAAGTTGAACAGTCCAAAACAAAAACAAAAAAGGTTTGCGGGTTTGATAATAATTTTTCGCGGATTTTCGAAAGTTTACAAAAATAAAAAAACTTTTAAACACAAATGTTTGAAATTTTGATCATTCAGAAACCATCCCTGGGGTCACGTCAGATCCCACACAAAATTTGAGCCCGATACAAACAAACAAACACCCAGTCAAGCAAAATATATATAGATATTCTATAGGAGTATATTTAGATATATAAAATATATTCTAGGATTATATTTAGATAAATAGAATAAATTCTAGGAGTATATTTAGATATATAGAATATATTCTAGGAGTATATTTAGATATATAGAATATATTCTAGGAGTATATTTAGATAAATAGAATAAATTCTAGGAGTATATTTAGATATATAGAATATATTCTAGGAGTATATTTAGATATATAGAATATATTCTAGGAGTATATTTAGATAAATAGAATAAATTCTAGGAGTATATTTAGATATATAGAATATATTCTAGGAGTATATTTAGATATATAGAATACATTCTAGGAGTATATTTATATATATAGAATATATTCTAGGAGTATATCTATATATAATACTTTGCTAGTCTATCTGTTTGTTTGTTTGTATCCAATAAGCGTCAAAACGGCTGAACTGATCAGGCCTAATTTTTTTGTGGGACCTCGTGTGACCCAGGAAAGGTTTGATGATCGAATTTTCAAAAATTTGCCTCTAATAAAATTCGATTTTTGAAAAGCGCCCTAAAAGCCTAGTTTAGATAAAATACATTCTATTAGTGTATTTAGATATATTAAATCCCAGGGTTGTTGTATATTATAAAATAATACGAGGTGCGTCCAATAAGTCTTGCAAACAAATTTAAAGTTACTTGTAGACGTCTCAACCCTTTAATTTTTTTTTAAAAAGTTTATTTTATTTAAACTGGTTTAATTTTCTGACCAGCTAATGTCAATCAGATGATATCTTGGACGCAATTAGCTTTCTCCCGGAGCCCGTAAACGTTGCTTGTCACAGTCTAAATATTTTATCTATTGACACAAACTTTATTCAGTTTTGAGTTTTCTAAAGGTTTGGTAAACTTAAAAAGTGAAAAGAGGGCAAGTCTTTCTTGTAGAGACTAGAGAGGATGAGAGGGTCCTTGAGGGTTTTTATAGTTGTAATCTACGTTTTAGCAAACCAAAACCCTTTTGGAGCAAATGTTGACCCAATATTTGCAATTTTTCAAATCTTTTTTTCAGATCCTGAACTCATCAAAATTTGGTCTGAAAAACTTTCAATTTTGTGAACTGTTTGTGGGGTTTTTGTGGATTTTTTCTGCTCAGACATTTCCTCTTTCTGTCAACACTCTCCACATTGCACTTTTTCCCTTTTAGTCCACATGCATATTATTGCCTTGTCCATATTATTCTCCTCTAATGCATTTAAGATCATGTCAAAAGTGTCTGCTTTGTATCTTGAAAATTTTAGACCCACGTTTTTGTGTATTGAGACTCCCTAGTGTCCTCCTTCCCAGGTTGGTATTTAAAACGTTCCTGTGCTGTGACAACCTTAGGGAAAATGCAAATTACATGGAAATAAAAAGTTCGACGATTAAATTCCATTGGGAGAAGACGAGCTGGGATTAATACAGTGAGCTTTGACAAAAATTAAAGGGCTGAGAGGTCTAGAAATACCTCTAAAAAAATTAAAAGGCTGAGCGGTCTAGAAGTACCTCTAAAAAAAATTAAAGGGCTGAGAGGTCTAGAAGTACCTCTAAAATAAGTTTAGCAAAACTTATTGGATGCACCAAGTACTTTTGTATTACCACTGAGCAACGACGTTTACGGGAAACAAAGAAACAGACATCCAATGTTAATATACAAAGACGGACATTCTATAAGTTTACTAAGAGCTATATACTATATTTATAAGTAATTTTACTTTAGTTTGTTTGATAAAACTTTAAGTTAAATTTTCCGTTTTTTTAATATTATTTTTTATATTCTAGTCGATGCTTCAAGGACGATCGTTCTTTCCCCCTTGTACTAGGTATGAAAATTTAACAACATTGTAACAATAAAGTTTTATTAATTTACTACTGTGGTGGTATTATTTTCCTGATTGTCAGATTTTATTGTTAAACTTACAACAACTACCCAACCAGATAGAGGAGAGAGAGAGAGAGTAATCAAACTTGACAATTCATTCTGATTCATCCTGGTGGTTCTCCTGGTCCTATCCTTCTCTCCTTGTTCTCTAGGTTCTACCTTTCATTCTGGTGGTTCTCATGGTCCTATCCTTCTCTCCTTTTTCTCTAGGTTCAACCTTTCATCTTGGTGGTTCTCCTGGTCCTATCATTCTCTCCTTGTTCTCTAGGTTCAACCTTTTATCTTGGTGGTTCTCCTGGTCTTATCCTTCTCTCCTTGTTCTCTAGGTTCAATCTTTCATCCTGGTGGTTCTCCTGGTCCTTTCCTTCTCTCCTTGTTCTCTAGGTTCAACCTTTTATCCTGGTGGTTCTCCTGGTCCTATCCTTCTCTCCTTGTTAACCTTGCATCCTGGTGGTTCTCCTGTTCCTATCCTTCTCTCCTGGTTCTCTAGGTTTAAAATAGCATCCTGGTTATTCTCCTGGTCCTTTCCTTCTCCCCTGGTTCTCTAGGTTCAACCTAGCATCATGGTTATTCTCCTGGTCCTATCCTTCTCTCCTTGTTCTATAGGTTCAACCATTCATCCTGGTTATTCTCCTTGTTCTCTAGGTTCAACCTTGAATCCTGTTGGTTCTCCTGGTCCTATCCTTCTCTCCTTGTTTTCTAGGTTCAACCTTTCATCCTGGTTATTTTCCTTGTTCTCTAGGTTCAACCTTGAATCCTGTTGGTTCTCCTGGTCCTATCCTTCTCTCCTTGTTTTCTAGGTTCAACCTTTCATCCTGGTTATTTTCCTGGTTCTCTAGGTTGAACCTTTCATCCTGGGGTTCTCCTGGTCCTGTCCTACTCTCCTTGTTCTCTAGGTTCAATCTTGCATCCTGGTGGTTCTCCTGGTCCTATCCTTCTCTCCTTGTTCTTTAGGTTTAACCTAGCATCCTGGTTATTCTCCTGGTCCTATCCTTCTCTCCTTGTTTTCTAGGTTCAACCTTTCATCCTGGTTATTTTCCTGGTTCTCTAGGTTGAACCTTTCATCCTGGTGGTTCTCCTGGTTTTCTAGGTTCAACTTTGCATCCTGGTGCTTCTCCTGGTTCTCTAGGTTCAACCTTTCATCCTGGCTATTTTCCTGGATTTCTAGGTCAACTTTTCCTCCTGGTATTTTTCCTGGTTCTATCTTTCTCTCCTAGTTCTTTTGGTTCAACATTTCATCCTTTTGGTTCTCCCGGTCCTAATCACTTATTAAAGTTCTATAGATCCTATCCGTACCTCCTAAATCTCTAGTATTAAACTTTCACCCTTGTGAGTTTCCTGGTACTGTCCTTCTTTCCTAATTAACCCTTTATCTTGGGGTTTCTTATGCTTTTTAGTTCTCTAGGTTTTATTCTTTTAACATATTTTTCTTGGATTTAAAGTTTTTTTCCCCCTTTTTTCCTTAGCTACCCTGGTTCTCCTGATTCTCTTTTTTCCTTGATTCTCCTGGTTACCTTGGTTCCCTGGTTCTCCTGATTCTCTTTGTTTCTTTGATTCTCCCGGTTCCCTTGGTTTCCTTGTTCTCCTGGTTCCCTTGGCTCCCTGGTTATCTTAATTTTCTAGGTTTCTCTGATTCTCCTGGTTTCCTTGGTTCCCTGGTTCTCCTGACTCCCTTTGTTTCCTTGATTCTCCTGGTTCCCTTGGTTCCCTGGTTCTCTTGATTTTCTAGGTTTCTCTGATTCTCCTGGTTTCCTTGCTTCCCTGGTTCTTTTGACTCCCTTTGTTTATTTGATTATCCTGGTTCCCTTGGATCCCTGGTCCTTTTGATTTCTTTGGTTTCTTTCTGATTCTCCTGGATTCATTGGTTTTCTGGTTCTCTTGATTTCTTTTTTTTCTGATTCTCCTGGTTTCCTTTGTTTCCTGGTTCTCTTGATTTCTTTGGTTTTTCTGATTCTCCTGGTAATTTTTTTATTTCTTGATTCTCCTATTTCCCCCATAGCATTCTTATCTCTTGGTTCTTCTGATACACCTGGTTCCCCTGGTTATCCTGGTTCCCCTGGTCCCCCTAGTTCCCCTGGTCCCCCTGGTTCCCCTGGTTCCCCTGGTTCTCCTGGTTCCCCAGACTTTTCATAAAAAAATATGTAAAACATATTTGACGTTGAAAGGTAGAACCTATGATTAGTTTGGTTGGAAAAATCTAAATTTTATGCATTGGCTATTAAGTTGCAATGGTGTCTATTACAGATGAACGGATAAAAAGTTGGTTTGAGTGAGCTGAGTTATCTTAATGTATCGGTATACTAGAGCAAGGAGTTAATGTATATTGATTGATGAATATTAGTTTGCTCCGTCCTAAACACCTAGCCTAGGACAAGAACTTGTCTCCTCTCCTCCGGGCTGGATTAATCCTTCAATCCCTGGGTTCTTGTCGAGCTACCGGATACATTGCGTGTTCAGTTCTGCATAGCTCCACATCATTTACTTCAGGTAGAAAAAGATAATTGATCTTCTTCGTTTTCCTTTTCTAAATTTTAATCTTTAAACTCATTCCATCACACGAGCCTTGACATTAATAATTTTAAATAGCATAACATTGCGATTACACTGTGCAATAATAATATTTTACAAGCTGTAAAAATTGTTTATTACCAATAAACATACCCTAACCTAAGCTTATAAAGTAATATATGAGGATAAAAATGTATGATGTTTACAGGGTATCATTCACCAATTCATTTTTAATGACTAATGCATCCATAAATATTTAATTTGCAAACTTTATGTTCATTGAAACCTGTTCTGTATTTTCATCATCTCCCATATAATTTTAAATCAACGCGCTCTAAAAAAAACCTCTCTGAGCATGCGTCCTAACCCTTCCTTGGTTTTCTGTTTTCATGTGACGCTATTTTTTACAAGTCTTCTTTTTTTTTATTATGTAAAATCTTAACTAGTATCATGTTTCATCAGGTATCTAGACTATACTATATTCTATACTCTAGTATCATGTTTCATCAAGTATCTAGACTAGATTATATTCTATACTCTAGTATCATGTTTCATCAAGTATCTAGCTAGAATATATTCTATACTCTAGTATCATGTTTCATCAAGTATCTAGACTATACTATATTCTATACTCTAGTATCATTTTTCATCAAGTCTGTAACAATACCTATTGTTTCCCTAATCTGGAAGATATAAAGGTGTACATCTATCTCCACCAGCTCTCATCAACATATAGATTATCATCTACTAGATCTGTCAAGAGAAAAGGTGATAATTAGCAAAAGAATATTTTATACCGGCAGAATACAGAAATTTAGGGCGCTTCGTGGCCCCAAGCATGCACTTATCTATCTATCTATCTATCTATCTATCTATCTATCTATCTATCTATCTATCTAATCATCTATATAACCATCCATCTATCCATATATCTATATGGAGTATAAAAAAGTTGATTACCCCTGAAAGGGTTCTAGATATATGAAGATTTTATATGAACCATTTAGAGTGCACTCCAATTGTGAAAAATAAAATGCTTGGCTCGTAAACGGTAAAAGATCCTCATGCATATAATAATATAATAATTCATAGTGCTTCGTGCTCTGCTAAGGATTTTATCAGTTAGAGGTAAGGCTGGGAAAAGTTCTTTGAAAGGCACTGTTGACATAATTTAAATTGACTCCCTATCTCTGCTGAGGTACTTGAAAACCAGGATATGCTGGGGGGGGGGGGGTCCAGCAGGAATAGGGTTAATAGAGTGGCATGTCCGAGTTATAACGGTACCTTTTAAATCTTCCTCTAATCATCAAATCCTTATTTTTCTTGCTCAACCCTGAAAACGTTTGGAGTGTATACACTAGAACGGTAAACGGAAAATCCGTGACAGTAAAATATATATGTTTGTCAAAAATTGTTCCTAGATGGTCGTAGCTAGTTGTGTTCGCATTTAAAC
This sequence comes from Eurytemora carolleeae, assembly GCF_000591075.1. Lineage (NCBI taxonomy): Eukaryota > Metazoa > Arthropoda > Copepoda > Calanoida > Temoridae > Eurytemora > Eurytemora carolleeae. Next base: position 71,690 of record NW_019396847.1, on the reverse strand, counting down.
ATGAACGGATAATTATGATACTATAATATTATTTGTTTTCAATCGGTTACTTTGTATTCGTTACATACATTCAACTCATCGTTAACGAACGATTCGAAATAACGTTCCCAGTCCGTTAAATAGAATTAGGTCTTGTAAAGAGTCTGTTTGCCAAACAGAAAGTGTCCCTTAGATAAAAAAAATCCTTAAATACATTTAATGTATAGACATTAGAAGTAAAATAAAATATATGATTATCATACAGAAAATTCCGGTAAATTTGCAACCAATTGTCTTGTTCTAAAACTACTGAAAAATTTTAGAACCCTATTTGGCCAATAGACATGGAAATGCATATTAAATAGTTCCAGAGTACATTTTATATGACCTATACATATTTAATCTACATAATGTTGTATACATAGTAAGTACTGATTACTAGTTACAGGGTTGTAATAAATATCGGGTAACACAATATTCTGTAAACTTGAAGTACGTTGTACATTATTAACTATCCTCGTTTGTAAACTTTTATGTAAAACCAATTATTTATTTGAAGTATGCTTCAAATGAATACGTAGCATGATTAGCTTAATCATGTGATGTATATATATATATATATATATATATATATATATATATATATATATATATATATATATATATATATAATGACATACATCTTAATTGGGCCTATTTTAACTGTTCTGTAATACATAACATGAATGCCTTAATCATGTGATATAGATAACAACGTAGGAATTGTAATTACGTCTACTAACTTTAACTTGCAACATATAAACCTAAAATACATTAGTTGATATAGAGACTCCATACCGATAAATGCGAGAAAGTTATCGTTTTCTGTTTTGAGGATCTTGCCCATTGGTTTGGCATTGATAGTTATGTGATTGTGTCCGTGGAGAATATATATAGCTGATTGCGCCCATTGTTTTAGCATTGATCGATTAAGTGCTTGAGTCCGTGGAGGACATTAATAACTGATCGTGCCCATTGGTTTAGCATTGATAGATTAGGAGCTTGTGTCCGTGGAGAGACATTGAAAGCTGACCGCGCCCATTAATTTGGCTTTGATCAATTATGTGCTTGTGTACGTGTAGACATTGAAAGCTGACAAGATTGTGTCCGGGTTTAGTATTGATAGCTAAGTGAAACTGAATAGTACCTGGATAGATACGGGTTAGAGAAATGAAAGAAATGACGATCCCAAGGTTAAATTAAGTCTTCAAGTTGGATAGTCTTGAAATGGCTGATTGAAATATTTGGCAAAAAAAAACACAATTTTACAGTCTCATCCTTTCTGTGTAACCCTGTATGTTAAATACAACCAATACTAATAATAATAATGAACTATACGCCTAAGAAGATGCATACTATAGAACTATAGTGTAAATAATTGAGTATTCTTCTATTACTAACAGCAAGGCAATATTTACTCATAAAATTATAGAAAACTTAACCTTTTGATCTCTCTTTATAGCTATTCTACTTCTTCTAATGTCCTTTCACCCCCCTCCCCTTTATCCTCTTCTTCCCGGCAAACCGGCGCACCTCCACCTTCCCCGCCCTACTACNCCTGAATCATAAACGAAATTCTGTTTAAAGAAAATTCCCGAAAATGTTTTGCTATGATTTTTTAAATAGTTAGGGACCAATAACCATTCAAGGCTAAATCTGTAAAATTAATGAATTTTGCAATTTCATTCTGCTTGAATTCTTTTGTTTATCTTAATAGTTGGTATAACAAGGTCAAATTAGATGGACAAAATATTTAGAAAATATTTTAGAATCATTTTTCTTATTTTTTATTTTTATTAAATATAGATTCGCCATTTATGCTTTAAAAACAAAAGAATTGTTTAAGTAAATCATGGATTACATAAAATACTTTGTACTGTACCATGATAGTTCTGTACCGTAATGAACTGTACTGTACTAAACTGTATTATAATGTACTGTACTTTACTAAACTATACTGTACTGTACTGTACCGTACTGTACTGTACTGTACTGTACTGTACTGTACTGTACTGTACTGTACTGTACTGTACTGTACTGTACTGTACTGTACTGTACTGAACTGTACTGTACTGTACTGTACTGTACTGTACTGTACTGTACTGTACTGTACTGTACTGTACTGTACTGTACTGTATTGTACTGCACTGTACTGTACTGTACTGTACTGTACTGTACTGTACTTTACTGTACTGTACTGTACTGTACTGTAATGTACTGTAATGTACTGTACTGTACTGTACTGTACTTTACTGTTATGTTCTGTTCTGTACTGTTATGTAGTGGACTTTGCTGCAATTTATTGTACTGTAATGTACTTTATTGTACTGCACTATCTTTCCGATTTTTTCGGCTTTGGTTAGCCTGTTTATTGGTTATTTCTGTATCCTTTATAAAGTATGTACAACTTGTATTGTACAGCTGTTGTATATTCTTTATATTTGACGCATGCATATATCTTTAAAACAAGATGAAGCCAAAACATACAAGTGGAATAATTAGTGTTTGCTCTCTAACCTCTGCCCCCTCCTCTCCTCAATATAATTATATACCCCGGTTGGTATACAACATACTAACCAGAAGGACTATATACAAGATATAGAACGATTCTGCCCCAGATCTTTATGATCAACCATTTTCTGGAATACGCTTTTTCCTTGCTGCATATTTATCAATAATTTCCCTTAAGATTGTGAGAAAATTTATATTTTACAGGTCAGATAAATATGTGAACATAAAGCATTCAGCTTGTGAAAAAAATCTGGGTTAAGAGGAAAACCTTATCTTTGTATCTTGAGAACCCCTTTGAATATATTCTGGGGTAAGATCGAGCTCAAGGTTCTCGTAAAACCAGGTAAGAACCCGGATAATTGGACAGAGTGTCAAATTAACAAGCTTCTAATAGACCTAGTTAACCTTATAATAGAGCTAAACCTGGATATAGGATACACAATACTACTATAGATACTAGCATAGACCTAGTTAACCTTATAATAAAGCTAAACCTGGATATAGGATACACAATACTACTATAGACTAGCATAGGCCTAGTTAACCTTATAATAGAGCTAAACCTGGATATAGGATACACAATACTACTATAGATACTAGCATAGACCTAATAATAGAGCTAAACCTGGATATACGATACACAATACTACTATAGATACTAGCATAGACCTAGTTAACCTTATAATAGAGCTAAACCTGGATATAGGATACACAATAATACTGTAGATTCTAGCATAGACCTAGTTAACCTTTTAAGAGAGCTAAACCTGGATACAGGATACACAATACTACTATAGATATTAGCATAGGCCTAGTTAAACTTATAAGAGAGCTAAACCTGGATATAGGATACAAAATACACAATATTACTATAGATACTACTAAACACCTATATGCTAACCTTATAAAAGAGCTAAAACTACTTAGAAACAACTATATTGTAAGATTTTCACTCTCTTTCTTTATCTCTTTTATCTAATTAAAAAAGAAATTATATTGTTGACACAAATATGTATGGAAGCCGATCAAGGCTCAAAATTGGATAGTAACCTGGTCCCTACTACCTTTTGGGTTTTCATGTATATTTAGCTTGTAGGATTAGTTTGTTGATAATTGTTTGTATTAAGTTGTAATAAACGTCGAAACGACTAAACCAAGTAAGTTCATATGTTTTGGTGGACTTTTGTGGTAGTTTTCCATTCTTAGGGCGCAGAAAGCATCATTTCAGAGCTGAAACTATTACCAGAAAAAAGGTTATAAAAGAGATTGATTAAGATAAGAAATACACATTTTTAGGGTTTTCACTTTTAATTATAGACCCCCTTCTCCCCCCCCCCCCTCCGTCACTACACATTGACCACCTCTACCCCCTCCGTCACTATACACATTGACGCATACATGATCCTCTTCCTGTTGAAGGATGAAGGTTTAATTCCTTCCATGAATCTTGACGCGGAACTGAAAATATGAACCGATCTTGCATTAATTATTGCAGCATCCATTTTGAAAAAAAAAAACTAATTATTGCAGCATCCCACGAAAAAAATGTGAAGATGAAGGAAGTTTGATGCACTGAATAATTATCCTCGATATTAAATTAAACCTTCAGTGCGTACATAATAATGAGGTGAAGGATCATTAACCCCCCTCTTCCCCTCCTCTCCCCCTCCCCCCCACCCACCTCGCCAGCTTCCTCAGCTAAATCAGCCTATACTAATAATCCTCTTTTCCTCCAATATCTCGGTTAGGTTGTATTAACCTTCGATAATGATAATTATTCTTAAAATATTCTTAATGATGAGTTTACATATGATACAGTTAGTTACTAGAAACCTGAGTATTCAAAACGGAGTTTAGTGAATTATGATTAAATAATAAATACGCATATTTCAACATAATTTTAAGAGTATTAATTCTGTCTTAAAGCGGGTTGAATTCAGACAATTCGTGTTCAGTGTCTCAACTGCATAAATCCGCAGGTAACCAAGACTGAAAATAGCTGATTTTCAGCCAGGAAAACATGCATTTGTCATTCATTCTTGATTTTTAAATGGTACTGCTGTAAATCGGTCATAAGTAAATGGGGGTTCAATAGAACTTACATATAAATACTCAATTTTAATTGACCCAAAACAATTAACAAAACTTGATTGTACTCATGAAAAAAACAATATTCAATTAAATTTAAAATTGTTTTTGTACAGGGTGAACTGTAAAACATGAAAATCTAATAAACTTTGGTAATTCATAATTATCTAATTATCTTCAAATTTAGATCTTTAAAAGAAGTTTCCAAAAATGTCTTCAAATTTTTTCTAGCAAAAAATTGACAATTTTATATATTCAAAACTAAATTACAGGGTGTTCTTTTTTTCCGAATTCAAAATCTTGTTTTTTTGGGTTTTTTTAAAGTTGAAAATAAAAAAAAACAATTTTGAAGTTATGTCAAATAAAAAATATGTTTTGAAAACAGGAAATCCTAAGGAAAGCGAAGGATAAGACAGGACAACTTTTAGTATAAGAATAAAGACACTTTAAAAAACCTCAACCGGTAAAAATTGGCCTTCTCGTCACTAATGGGTTAACCAAACCATGAATAGATTTATTGACATAAATATTGGGACTAACTGTGTGCGCACCTTGCCTAATATATTTACCTTCATTTCATGATAGTCGTGGAGAGTTTAACGTGAAATAAAACAGTATCGTAAACGTAAATGTTCACTTATACCATTTGCTGCAAACTAATGTACAGGCTGCACCAAAAATAATTGATCACTGTCGATCTAATTTCAAGTACCCCTCAAACTAAAGCGCTACAAGTTCGATTCACAGCGGTAACCTTCAAACTTTTATCGGGTAGCTAATGAGAATGATAAACAGTTTTTCTGTTCTTTATGTTTTCTTCCTTTTATATAGAAAATTATCAATTTTGCGATAGGAAAACAAGGATAACACGATTATTATGACTCAGACAAGTTTCAAAGGGTACCATTGTGAATTGGGTATATAATTCGTTAACTGGAAAGTCACTTGAAGTTAGGTCTACAGTCGCTTTAAATTTTCTTATTGTATTTGTAGATATTATTTTTCATTCAATTACTTCATTATCTCAACTGTTATATCTAGTGGGACACCCTGTACTTGAAATAACTATATGTTTTCTGTGAATCACCCTGTAAATCTTGGAATGATACGTCCTGAAACCCCTGGAGCAATAACTAAACTGACCCCACTGGAGAATTAATGTTGATAATTAGTAACCCTTGTGTTTTCATTAAATATCTACAAGTACAGACAATGTTTAAGCAATTAGCAAAGTTTAGATTAAGTGGATTGGGTCGCAGATAATTAAAGGAAATTAAAGAGAAGCAACTTAAAGTGACTTTACTGTAGTCGTCGTAATGATCCTCTATTCAAAGTGTTGAAGGTTCGATTCACAACGGTATCAATCAAACCTTATTTTTCCAACAAACATTTTTATAATGGGTTCCCAAAAAACTGACTTTATGCTACAAAGACGATAAAGAAATTGTCAGAATTCAACATGATTTATGATAGAAAAAACAACACTTTTTTTCTCATTTTATTTTCACTTACTCAGATAGAGTCTTAAAAGGTAACCGTGGTAAATCGGACATGTCCTATTAATAAGTGGGTAACTAGCTGGAAATCTGACATGTCTCATTATAAGTGGTGGGTAACTAGCTTGAAATCTGACATGTCTCATTATAAATGGTGGGTAACTAGCTTGAAATCTGACATGTCTCATTATAAATGGTGGGTAACTAGCTGGAAATCGGACATGTCTCATTATAAATGGTGGGTAACTAGCTGGAAATCTGACATGTCTCATTATAAGTGGTGGGTAACTAGCTTGAAATCTGACATGTCTCATTATAAATGGTGGGTAACTAGCTTGAAATCTGACATGTCTCATTATAAATGGTGGGTAACTAGCTTGTAATCGGACATGTCTCATTATAAATGGTGGGTAACTAGCTTGAAATCTGACATGTCTCATTATAAATGGTGGGTAACTAGCTTGAAATCTGACATGTCTCATTATAAGTGGTGGGTAACTAGCTGGAAATCTGACATGTCTCATTATAAGTGGTGGGTAACTAGCTGGAAATCTGACATGTCTCATTATGAATGGTGGGTAACTAGCTGGAAATCTGACATGTCTCATTATAAATGGTGGGTAACTAGCTTGAAATCGGACATGTCCCATTATAAATGGTGGGTAACTAGCTTGAAATCGGACATGTCTCATTATAAATGGTGGGTAACTAGCATGAAATCTGACATGTCTCATTATAAGTGGTGGGTAACTAGCTTGAAATCGGACATGTCCCATTATAAATGTTGGGTAATTAACTTGATATTATTTCAACATACCCGATGCGAGAATTCAATCTAATTTTCTTCCACAGAAATGAAAATACATTATATTTAAAAAATATTAAGGTATGGGATTTTCCTAAATGTATTGTAAACGGAAAAAACGAATACAAAGGCTCGATGTTTTAAAAGCTTAAATAAATACTAATTAACAGAACCCTTGAATTTAGAGTTTACTTTATACTGTGTCAGCTGTACATTTTATTTCTGACTAACGAACCTGTATCTCACGCCTTACATGAATCAATTAAAATGCCATCAATTAAGTTTTTATTCACTAATTACACTATTAAGTGTATTAAAAATTATAATTATTTTTACCTAATCGTTATAATTACAAGTCTTTGTTTATGTTTAGATATCTTTCTAATTAAAACACGAAAATACAATTTAAAAATTTTAAAAGTGAACCACCCTGACGTTGCTTTTGTTGCCCCTATTCTCCTTGGATTATTAGATACCGTAGTTTATTGCGTGGGTGCAATTAAATACTTGGCTTTACTCTCCACACATTTTTATAGAGGCGTAGGATCATGCCAATCCTGGAGCTAGAATATATCATTCATACACAGATAAGGAAAATTAAACCCATAAAATAGTCAACAGGTGAAATATATTATAGGAGGCGTAGAACAATCTTGGGAAGTTTATCTAGATAGAAGAGAGATAAAACAAGATGGATAATGGATAAAACAAGATGGAGGGTGGATAAAACAAGATGGAGGATGGATAAAATGAGATGGAGGATGGATAAAATAAGATGGAGGACGGTAAAACAAGAGGTAGGATGGATAAAACAAGATGGAGGATGGATAAAATGAGATGGAGGATGGATAAAATAAGATGGAGGACGGTAAAAACAAGAGGTAGGATGGATAAAACAAGATGGAGGATGGATAAAATAAGGTGGAGGAGGGTTAAAACAAGATGGAGGAGAGATAAAATAAGATGAAGGAAAAACATATGTAAGTCCTATCTTATATCTCTTTATCACTGTATATATTCAACCTTTGAAGTCGACAACTTTTTGTACTTCAATTCTTCTGTAAAGATTCTGATTCGATTTTAATTTTGAATTATGCTGAAAATTACAAGGTAGAGATATATTTGATCTTCAGACAGAACGTATTTGCTACAAGGACGGAACTAAAGTATATTTAGATATTTCTCGTTTAGCCTCAGGAATCAGGGTTAAAATATCCCTGATACAATTCATAATATCAGATTTACTCAATCCTTTATCATCCAGGCAACTTGTTTAAAAAAAAGTTTTCTTTAAATTGAACCATCGAGTTGTTCCATTACGGGATTAAACAAATATTAAAGAAATTCCCAAGAAATATTTCTCTCCTCTATACACACTTTAAAACTATGTCGACAGTTCCGATTGCTTCCTACATCTTCTTCGTTGTCGAACCAAATGTCGACATAGTTATACTATTAAAGTTTGACCAAAAAAACGATTTTCCGGAAAAAGCTCTCGCATATCATTACTTTGCTTGACAAGTAGGACATTAGTTGACTTTGTCTTGACAAACATTGAGTACATGTATAGTACAATATCCACTTTTTATTCATCCTAGCTATTTTAATCTCAACTTATTTTTTTTATAAATCTATCTCGTTGTCTCTGTCTCATCCAGCCGTTTAAACATCATCATTTGCATCCGTTTACTCAATACTCTCATCCTTCCAGACTAAATATATATGATTACTCTGTATTTTACATCCAATTTAAACCAATTAAGTTGGTTCTTAAATCCTTAAACAGGTATGAATCTTGAAATGAATATATAGGCTGGAATCGATCACCATTTTACATTTATCTACAACTTAACTCTACAATGATGAAATGGCTGAAGACAAAGTGAATTCACTGAGTTGTAATATCATCGACATAACTCTAGTAATTCAATTATATATGCAGCAGGGCTGGATACCCTTTATCCTGATCCCTTAATCTGTATATCCACTGTGGAAACTTTTAAGTTTCTTTTTAATCCGTTCATGTTGGATATCACATTTCATATTTCATGTAAAAAAGTTACATCCAAATCTCTCATATCAGAAGTCAAGAAAGTTTGTGATTTGATCTTATACAGGCATACACGGATTAATTTAATTCATCTTTGATATCACATGGTGGCCATACTCTGCAGGGAAATAACTTTACAATAGGGATAAAGTTACCACATTGAATATCGAGATGAAGCGTTTAATATTAACAATATCCACACATAAGTTCTATATAAAATATCTAGTTAAGGTAGGGGGATAGGGTTAAGGTTTGTATCCTAATGTAAGTAGAAGCAAGGTAGGGGGATAGGGTTAAGGTTTGTGTCCTAATGTAAGTAGAGGCAAGGTAGGGGGATAAGGTTAAGGTTTGTATATATCCTAATGTAAGTAGAACGAAGGTAGGAGGATAGGGTAAAGGTTTGTATCCCAATTTAAATAGAAGCAAGGTAGGGGGATAGGGTTAAGGTTTGTATCCCAATATAAGTAGAAGCAAGGTAGGGGGAAAGGGTTAAGGATTGTATCAAACTGTGACGTCTATAAACTGTTTAGATAGTATTCAGTGATTCAGAAGCCTTGTTTTTCTTCCCTGTAACCCAGGTAAATTACGAACTACTTGTTTAAAATCTTTGAATTATTGTTTTGATAAAAAACCATCAGCTAGAAAAAGAAGGATATCTCATGCATGCCATTGATCGGACAAAGAATAAAAGGGACCGTTTCAATAATAAATAGAAAGGGTCACCTGAACTTAAGTCTGAAGTCCCTTTAGGCTGTTCTCAGTTCCATGTTTAGTGTTTTTATATAATTATCATAGTCTTTTATTTTCCAAAAGTGTGTAAAAAGAATGTTTGAAGTTAATAAAATGGAAAAAAAATCCGAGTTAAATCATTTCATTTCTTCAAAAAACCTATTTCATCTCGTGCATGCATTACAATGTTTCAGAATTAGACATGAGCAAAAACATGAATAATGAGATTAGTTCATTAGTTTCACAACTTTTTTATGTTTACTATTTAATTGTGGTTTCTTCTGTAACCTAGGTCGGGCCGAGAGAGCATATAAGATAATGAACCCATAATTAGTATATTGTATGTATACAGGGTGAGTCAGAAAAAGTATTATCAGCCTCGGTTTTCATAATTTTTGGTTAAACTAAAATTTTTAAGTATCTTTGAATATTTTTTTTTTATTTTCATGTCAAGATTTTTCCTGATTCATCCCATAACAGGATAATTAGTCAACATGAGGCATTCCTCAACTAAATTGAAAATAATAATGACTTTCAAAATAATTTCAAATTTTTTGAAAATTGTTTTCAATCTATGGGAGAATAAAGAAGACAATTTGCTGGTAATACTGTAGCCCTGAGATATTGGGGTGCAAAAACCACGTCTCCCCCCTCCCCCCTCCAACCCATCAACCTATATAGGCTGCCATTAGGAGTCGATAAATCAAGGGTTCGGGTTCCAGGCTCCGGGTTCGGAGCAAAACTAACGGAAATCCGGGAGCTAATATTCTAGTTTGAAACCAGGCCTAATATTCACAGGGCGGATATCTCATCCTGTATCTGGGTGCAATTTAAACCAGGGACAAGGGAGACAAGGTATACGGAGTAAGATGCCAGTTTTATGATTGAATACTCCATTTAGATGCAATTCTACACTATGAATATATATAAATATGTATATATTTGTTGATATATTTTCTACATCTATCTACACATTCTACATCCTTCATATACTGCATCCAAAACATTAGGTATTATCTGTGCACGGCAATATTATTGAAGTTAGGCTTCTCCGAGGTTTTTAACTTAGCTTTTATTTTTTTTTAGATCAAACCTAAAAATTAGAAAATTCCTGTGTATTCAAATGTTTCTGTTTCATTTGGAGATTTCACTTGTTTATGCACCGTAAGCGACGAACGTATTTTTTTATTACTAAAACATCATATGAACACAAAATTGACACAATTCGATTCTGAATTGAATTTAGGTTTATCATATCCACCCTTATATTTTTCACGAACATTTCCTTTAACCCTATTAAGATTGAGGGTGTGGGGGGGGGGTTCCAGGATTTTAAAAACGGCTTACACTATTCAGAACGCTAAAAATTCTTCACTTTTCAACTTTATAGTTTCTTTATACCTATGGTAGTGCGGAGGATGGCCAAAAGGCTGATCGGTGTTTTAAAAAATCAAAATAGTCGATAACTTTTTATATTTTAAGCTACAGATTTAAAACTGATCTATTTAAAAGACTTTTGAAAAATACATTGATAATAGTCGTCAAAAGTAAAAATATATATTTATAACATTTTTCCGATGTACTTTCAAAATTTTTAAGCCTCCCTTACACCTAAACATTAAAGTTGGAGGTCTATTTTTTAATGAGCTGGCCTCGAAAAGTTAGACTATGGACATGTAACACATTGTCTAACTCTAAGGGCAAAATCATAGGGGGGACCCCCCCCCACACCATTTCTATTTGACAAAAAATAAACTTATCGTGATAGGATTTAGAGTCTAATAACTGTTTTGCATTCTAAGTTGGCCTATTATGAACAGAAAATATTAAACAAAACCTCTCTCCTTATTTCTACACTTATTGGTTCTACTGAGTGTATTCAGTATTTATCTAGTATATAAACTATTTATCACGAGTTTGTTTGTTTGTTTAGTATACATACATACATATACTGCTTTAAATGAAGTCGAGATTAGCGCAGGATGAAGATTTAAATCCCAAGATTTAATGTTTTAATCCTGGATCAAATGTTTTTAATCTCGAGATTTATAATGTTTAAATCCCTGTTCCCGAATGAGAGTAGGTGTTCAATGTTCATGATCTAAGGGGTTTTTAACGCTGATCAACGTAAACAACTTTTTTTCAAAATCAGATTTATAAATTTAATAATTTAAGATAAAAATGAAAAGTATTATATAGCCCTGAAGTTTTGATTAGTTGCATAAAGTTGATCCTACAGTAGTAACTACAAGGGATAAATACCTAACTCATTTCAGCCGCAATCACACGGCTATACAAACTTATTTGCAGGCAAACTTTTTTTAAAATTTGTTTTGCACGAATCACGCAGGAATGCAAGGATACACTTGCAATGATACACTTTATGCAGATGTGTAACATGAGATACAAAAAAATTACGAAATATATTTTCCGTGTTGGCGTTCTGCGTTGGAAGGTTTGCATAATCAATATACACCAAAGATGAGATTTCAATAGCGACATAAAACTCTTTAAAAAAGCCAAAATTTAAATAAATAGAATTTGGTTTACTACATTCTTTGTTGTAGTTAATATATGATGCTAAATGATATTGGAAAAGGAACTAAAGTTTAAGTTTACAATTTCTGCATTACAAATGTTTTTTTTCGTCTCCGAAGTCTTATCCTTCAGGCCATATCAATTGACTCTAATGGAGTTTAAAAATTCCTTTCTTCGGGCGTTTACTTCCTCTTTCACAGTATATTGATCCAAACCTTTTACATTGAGAAAGTTATTTTGAATGTGTAAACTAGTTCCCCTTCAAAACAATGGGAGTTACACCCTCAGCATCCCTTAAACCCTTCCTTAAACTTCCTTCCTTTGCTGGAAAAAGGGAGGATCCCCCCCTTTTTTATTTAACTCAAAAAGTATTGGTCTAAAGCTATTTAATTTTTTTATTATTTGGACTTTTGAAATGTTTTGGGCAGATCTTAGAATAGAATCTAAAAATCTTCATTTTTAATTGTTTCAAATGTCATAATCGGAAATCAAACACCGGATAAAGGGGGGCGGAGGGGAGGTAATCTATATTTTTTGGTTTCTCATAGGATTAGAGGAATATTACAATACAATTTAAGCAAGAAAATTATTTAAGAAAATCATTTGCAAAGAAACATTTAAAGCCAACAATGCAAAGAAAACTAATTTATTTTGTAAACCATTATTTGCCTGAATTCCTCAGGAATAAATAAAAATTATAAACTAATGTGAAACCAAGACAACGGTTACATCACGAAATAATGGTTTGGAATGTTTAATTTTCAACAATACCCGACCACCCATGAGTAGGGCAGTTAAACACCCTGGAGTAGGAGAGTTAAACACTCTGGAGTAGGGCAGTTAAACACCCTGGACTAGGGGAGTTAAACACCCTGGACTAGGGGAGTTAAACACCCTGAAGTAGGAAAGTTAAACACACTGGAGTAGGGGAGTTAAACACACTGAAGTAGGAAAGGTAAACACACTGGAGTAGAGGAGTTAAACTCCCTGGAGTAAGGGAGTCAATCACCTTGACGTAGGGGAGTTAAACACCCTAGAGTAGGGGAGTTAAACACCCTAGAGTAGGGGAGTTAAACACCCTAGAGTAGGGGAGTTAAACACCCTAGAGTAGGGGAGTTAAACACCCTAGGGTAGGGGAGTTAAACACCCTAGGGTAGGGGAGTTAAACTCCCTAGAGTAGGGGAGTTAAATTCTTGATCAAATAAGATAAGATGATTATTGATAACATGCCAGTGCTTAAAGAAAGAAGGACAGATAGCGAGAGATAAGTTTAATATTTATCTAAATATCAGTTCTCCACACTTCTCCTCCTCCTTATCTAATTAAATCTGTTAAATTCATGAATATACATGAATCCCTGCTCTACCCCCGGAATATTCGAAATATCTTGGTGTTTTATCTGCTGTATATTAGTTCCAGATCTAGGGTGTCTAATCTTCCACTGATATCATCCTCTCCTCAAACCATTCTCTCCCAAACCATCCTCTCCATAAAATATTATCTCTTCAAACCATTCTCTACTCAAACCATTCTCTCCTCAAACCATCCTCTCCTTAAATCATTCTCTCCTCAACCCATCCTCTCCTCAAACCATCCTCTCCTTAAACCATTTTCTCCTCAAACCATACTCTCCTCAAACCATTCTCTCCTTAAACCACCCTCTCCTCAAACCATCCTCTACTCACACCATCCTCTCCTCAAACTATTCTCTCCTCAAACCATCCTCTCCTTAAACCATTCTCTCCTTAAACCATCCTCTCATTAAGCCATCCCCTCCTCAAACCATTCTCTCCTCAACCCATCCTCTCCTCAAACCATCCTCTCCTCAAACCATCTTCTCCACAAACCACCCTCTCCTCAAACCATCCTCCCCTTAAACCATTCTCTCCAGAAACCATTCTCTCCACAAACCATCCTCTCCTCAAACCATCCTCTTCTCAAACCATTCTCCCCTTAAACCATTCTCTCCACAAACCATTCTCTTCACAAACCATCCTCTCCTCAAACCATCCTCTCCCTAAACCATTTTTCCCCAAACCATTATCTTATCAAACCAATCTTTCCTTAAAACATTCTCTCTTTAATCTATCCTATCATTCTCTCTCATCCAACCACTCTTTCCTGAAACCATCCTCTCTCTTAAATCCGTCCTATCCTTCCCTCTCATCCAACCACTCTCTTCTAAAACCATCCTCAGTTTTTTAAACATTTGTCATATCTTTACAATATTTCTCTATAAATGTTGTGATGAAATTGTTTAAGAATTTATGTAAGTTGCAGTTCTGACCAAACCTCTGGTTGTTACTTTATAAGGAATTTATAGGATCCATCAGGGTTCTGGCAAATTTAAAATTTGGTGATGGTGCTGGACCAAACCTCCGTAGAGTAAAAAAATAGATTTTAGTTCCACATTTATTGAAAATATATTTCGGTCTGGGTTGACCCTCGTCAGTTCTTGAGATTGTTTCTGTCAGGAAGATTAAAATCCTAAAAGTTAAACTCCTGTCTTGTCTGCGTGTTCACACAAATCCTGTTGAATTATGTTGGAACAAATTAGTGTGAACTTGATGCGAACGCTTTAACGTGTAAGTTAATGCTGTAAAATACGAAAACTTTTTAATATTCTGAAATAAAATGGATTAACTGGTGCAACTATCATTATCAATATATGAAAATATTCTTTACACGTGTACACTGTACACTTTACACCTTACACTGTACAGTTTACACCGTACACTTTACACCGTACACTGTACACTTTACACCGTACACTGTACACATACCACTGTACCTCGTATACTTTACACTGTACTCTTTACATTTTACATTTTACAATGAACAATTAATTTACACTTTACTCTGTACACCATAGACTTTATTGCACTTTACACTTTCAACTGTACAGTGTACATTTTACCATACAAAACATGAATATTGTATACTCAATATATATTCATATACCCTGATATATCCTATAAACGATTGAGTATACAAATTTAGCTAATTTCACACATAATCAAATCATATTAATGGACAATAATCTGCTAATAACTGACACGAGGCGATAGGACCCACAAGGATGGGTGTACAGCTGTACACTTTACACTTTACACTTTACACTGTACACTTTACACCGTAAACTTTACACCTTACACTTTACACCTTACACTTTACACCTTACACTTTACACCGTACACTTTAAACTGTACACTTTACACTGTAAACTTTACACTGTACACTTTACACTGTAAACTTTACACTGTAAACTTTCACTGTACACTTTACACTGTACACTTTACACTGTACACTTTACACTGTACACTTTACACTGTACACTTTACATTGTACACTTTACACTGTACACTTTACACTGTACACTGTAAACTGTACACTGTAAACTGTACACTGTACACTTTACACTTTACACTTTACACTTTACACTTTAAACAATACACATCATAGAGATATTTGGCATATTTTGTCATGCAATATTCAGGTTTTTATATGTAAAATACAACATAGGAAGACTTTGCATAAAAATAACAATTTGTGGACATGAATGCAAACAACATTAACGATGCAGCTTTATAAATGTAAAATTCTTATATCTTTAAATGTAAACAACTTGTAGCTTTAAACAATTTACGTGAATTTTTTAGGAAAAAAACCCCAATTTTTTGCCTTTATCATCAAACTACGAAAAACAAAAATATTGGTATCAACAAAAATGTCTGACCCCATTCATGAAACCGGGTTTCCGATACTAGGTTTCATTACTCTGTCTTAAGTTTCAGGCTCTGGGTAGAAAGTTATTAAATATGCTTGAATTAAACCAAATGTAAGAAGTAGGAAAACTAAAGGTCTGGTATCAAACAATTGGCGTTAATATGATTTATTATTTAGTTGTCCCGCTCTAGAAAACAGGAATTGATAATTTATTGGAATCAGAGAAATTTCAGACAATAAGTCTCATACAATTTACTTAAATAAATTGTGAAATTGTACTTTTAAGAGAGAGACGCATGTAAAGCGTTTTAGACGATTTTTTGTGAACAACAATTGTCTGTAAACAAGGATGGTTTGTAAACAAGGATTGTTTGTAAACAAGAATTGTTTGTAAACAAGGATTGTTTGTAAACAAGGATTGTTTGTAAACAAGGATTGTTTGTAACACAAGGATTGTTTGTACACAAGGATTGTTTGTACACAAGGATTGTTTGTACACAAGGATTGTTTGTAACACAAGGATTGTTTGAAAACAAGAGTTGTTTGAAAACAAGAGTTGTTTGAAAACAAGAGTTGTTTGAAAACAAGAGTTGTTTGAAAACAAGAGTTGTTTGAAAACAAGAGTTGTTGGAAACAAGAATGGTTTGCAAACAAGGATGGTTTGCAACAACTCTTGTTTGTAAGCAAGGATTGTTTGTAAACAAGGATTGTTTGTAAGCAAGTATTGTTTGTAAACTTTGATTGTTTGTAAACAAAGATTGTTTGTACACAAAGATGGTTTGTACACAAAAGATTGTTTGTACACAAGGATTGTTTGTAAACAAGGATTGTTTGTAAGCAAGGATTGTTTGTATACAAGGATTGTTAGTAAACAAGGATTGTTTGTAAACAAGGATTGTTTGTAAACAAGGATTGTTTGTAAACAGGGATTGTTTGTAAACAAGGTTTGTTTGTAAACAAGGAATGTTTGTAAACAAGGATTGTTTGTAAACAAGGATTGTTTGTAAACAAGGATTGTTTGTAAACAAGGATTGTTTGTAAACAAGGATTGTTTGTAGACAAGGATTGTTTGTAAACAAGGATTGTTTGTAAACAAGGAGTGTTTGTAAACAAGGATTGTTTGTAAACAAGGATTGTTTGTAAACAAGGATTTTTTGTAAACAAGGATTGTTTGTAAACAAGAGTTGTTTGTAAACAAGGATTGTTTGTAAACAAGGATTGTTTGTAAACAAGGATTGTTTGTAAACAAGGATTGTTTGTAAACAAGGATTGTTTGTAAACAAGGATTTTTTGTAAACAAGGATTGTTTGTAAACAAGAGTTGTTTGTAAACAAGGATTGTTTGTAAACAAGGATTGTTTGTTACAAAAATGTTTGTGTCCACTCATTTGACATACCAATAAAAGACTTTATTATAGCAATCATCTGTGTTTTTTACTGTTGTTGTACAGCAAAAATTTTATCACAAAAAACAAACTTATTATAGGTTTACTGAAAAATGTTAATTTAAATTTAAAATCAAAATTGAGCCTAACAGTCGTCTTCCTATTCCACAGTTTTATGGGATCCACTGTATAAAGAAAGAGAATAAATGTATTGGTTTATGTTGTGTATTATGTCTGTAAAGGTTTTATAGTATATTTGTATGTAAATATACTAACCTGAAAACCAAAGACGGGAAGGGGTGGAACCACTGCTCCGTACATATATATATATATCCAATCAGTAAACCATACTCAACCATACAACCATACAACCTAGACAATATACAACCCGTAACCAAAACCATTTAAACCATTTGTAGAGATCTTCCGTTTTCAACCTCATAGCTCACAGGGTGCAACCAGAACACAAACGAACCATCTTCAAACAAACAAACACTGCAAACAGATCTGATTTTTAGTAACAAATAAACAAATCAGCGGAAGAAACAACCTTTTTCGACAAACCAACATATTTAGTTTATATATTTGTTTACTATATGAGACAGAAACTAAGTTTACCCTTGAAAAACAAACAATGCAACCTGACTATTCATTAAATGAGAAGTTTATTTCACATAATTTTATGTATTGAAAAACCTGGCATGAACACAGGCTTGGCATGATTGATTACCGTGTTATTGATTCCCAATTAGCTAAATCATTATTATCATTATGATTATTACGAAACTGAAATAAACAATCCCATCGCTAGGTGAGGTGAGAGTATGAAGTGTGGTTTAAATATAAGATCACAAGAAGAGAATTCAAGGTTTGATGACGTCTCTCGTTTATTATCTCTAGGAGGCGGGGGAGCTAAGAAAAGAGGGTCTAGGGGAGCAATGGGAGCAAGGTTAGTTAAGGGAGTTAGGTTAGCTAGGGGAATTAGGTTAGCTAGAGGCTTTAGGGTAGCCAGTGGAGTTAGGGTAGCTAGGGGATTTAGGGTAGCTAGGGGAGTTAGGTTAGCTAGGGGATTTAGGGTAGCTAGGGGAATTAGGGTAGCTAGGGGAGTTAGGTAGCTAGGGGAGTTAGGTTAGCTAGGGGAGTTAGAATAGCTAATGCATTTAGGGTAGCTAGGGGAGTTAAAGTACCTAGGGTAGTTAGGGTAGGTAGGGGAGTTATGGTAGCTAGGGAAGTTAAGGATTTTAGTGTAGTTAGTAAAGCTAGGGGAGTAAAGGTAGTTAGTGGATTTAGGGTAGCTAGTGGAGTTAGGATAGTTAGTGGAGTTAGGTTAGCTAGGGGATTTAGGGTAGCTAGGGGAGTTAGGTTAGCTAGGGGAGTTAGGGTAGCTAGGGGAGTTAGGGTAGCTAGGGGAGTTAGGTTAGTTAAGGGAGTTAGGTTAGCTAGGGGAGTTAGGGTAGGGTAGCTAGTGGAGTTAGGGTAGCTAGGGGAGTTAGGGTAGCTAGAGGATTTAGGGTAGCTAGGGGAGTTAGGTTAGCTAGGGGATTTAGGGTATCTAGGGGAATCAGGGTAGCTAGGGGAGTTAGGTTAGCTAGGGGAGTTAGAATAGCTAATGAATTTAGGGTAGCTAGGGGAGTTAAAGTAGCTAGGGTAGGAAGGGTAGGTAGGGGAGTTATGGTAGCTAGGGGAGTTAGGATAGTTAGTGAAGGTAAGGAAGCTAGTGTAGTTAGTTTAGCTAGGGGAGTAAAGGTAGCTAGTGGAGTTATGATAGTATGTGGAGTTAGGGTAGCTAGGGGAGTTAGGCTAGCTAGGGGAGTTAGGTTAGCAAGGGGAGTTAGGTTAGCAAGGGGAGTTAGGTTATCTAAGGGAGTTAGGTTAGCTAGGGGAGTTAGGTTAGCTAGGGGAGTTAGGTTAGCTAGGGGAGTTAGGTTAGCTAAGGGAGTTAGGTTAGCAAGGGGAGTTAGGGTAGCTAGGGGAGTTAGGTTAGCTAGAGGCTTTAGGGTAGCTAGTGGAGTTAGGGTAGCTAGGGGATTTAGGGTAGCTAGGGGTTACCCCCCCCTCTCCTCACTTTACTTGTTCTTTCGGCTTGAGAGAATGCAGTAATCCAAGCATGCAAAGTTTGGTTGTAAAATAGTATAGTGTGTGATGTCGGTTTGATAATTATATGAAGATATGGTTAAAGATCTAAATTCTGCTCCGCTAGCGTCTAAACATAGGTGTGAATATCTTGATATCCTGACTCCGACTACACCTCAGAGGTTGAAGAATTACAGAATCAAGCATCAATGATTATCATCATTAACAATACATATTTTGATAGTGTTCAAATTGTGGGATACTAATTTAATTGATCCAAACTGAAATACGAAGAATCAATCCTTTAGATTTTTATAACAGTGCAGTCGTCCAACTTTATGACAGAATTGTGTAAATGATGAATGTGACTTTTGATTCTGATTTCTGGACCTACATTTTCATACAAATGAAATTAAGATGGACTGTCGGCGTAGTTTAAAATTTCCTTCTATTATAAGAGTTACAACGGTATACATTATCAAACTTTTATCTAAGCAAAATATCTATGATGATATCTTTCTTTTTCTCTCTAAATACTTACAGTTTTCAATTTCAGGTTTTCTACTTGTTAAACGTAATAAAGAAATTAATCAGCAGAAACAATGAAGGAAATTTAAAGCATTTATCTCTTGTCTAAATAGAAAAAAACATGACCTCTTCCTCATTTCATTTATTCATATCACTTGAAAGTACGTTAACAATCCCTTTAAACCAAACAGAATCTAGTTCTATGCACAGTTTCATTAAAAATATATTGAATAATATATAAAATATTCAGCTCTTTCAATAATTGTATGATTTTATAATGAATACTCTGTTCTCATTTATCCTCTCATGGTATCGAGTCTTGAAACATCATTACTTTTCAAAACCTGTCTGCAATCAAAATCAAATAAAAATATGTTTTATAATCTGAAGAATTATGCATGCTATACAGCCGAACTACTAATTTATCTTGAGGTTCTCAGGCTTTTTATCAGATAAACAAATATGATATTTTCTTTATTCATCATTACAGATTAGTTCACCATAGACAATTTAATTCAACAGAAAATTTAAAAATATAAGAAAAGTCCAACACGAAATACTTTTACTTGCAGGGAGGTCCATTTAACATGAGAATGATCGA
The DNA here is from genome assembly GCF_000591075.1 of Eurytemora carolleeae. Lineage (NCBI taxonomy): Eukaryota > Metazoa > Arthropoda > Copepoda > Calanoida > Temoridae > Eurytemora > Eurytemora carolleeae. The sequence goes on along the minus strand of NW_019396847.1, from coordinate 51,143 downwards.
CAAATCTTTTTATGTTATCCGAACTAAACGCGTAATTTTCCAATTTGGAAATTATTCACTTTGGAAGTTTCCCTTGAACATTTTTTGTTGGGAAGTGTCTCTTGGAAAGTTTATATTGGGAAATTTAACTTGGGAAGTTTCTATTGGGAAATTTAACTTGGGAAGTTTCTCTTGGGAAATTTAACTTGGGAAGTTTCTATTGGGAAATTTACCTTTTTGGAGATTTCGTAGACCTTAGTTAGTTCAAACTATGCATTCTTTCAGATCAAATAATCTAAGATTTAAACATGTTTTACATCAGCAGGTTGCAAAGATAGAGAGTAAATATGAGTGTGGCGAAGACTCAATTCTTTTCTGACCTTTCAGACGAACTTTGAACTAATGTACATAAACCAGATCATTGATTTTAGACGGCAGAGTACAGAAGTGAAAAGGTACTTAGTTGTGTATATATACACACATTTATATATATATATATATATACAAAATAGTAAATAGCAAAATCATGTGAAAATGTTATTAAATCAAGATACTTACATATACATATCTATATAGTAAAACAAGACGTTCGTATATATGTTCCTTATAGCCGGCCAAACGGCTGGACCGAATGGACAGCCCAGGGGTGCCCCCAGGGTTGACATAGGCTAAAAAAATTCGATTTTTTATCTTCAAAAATCAAAATGTTTTTTCTCATGATACGGTTTTAAAAAATTGCATGGGCAACGCCGGGCCCTTCAGCTAGTATAAAATAAAACTGCAGCGTGTAGAGGTTTCGTGATTGTTTCTCGTACCTAAAATTCTTATAAATCGACGTCGTCGATGATAGATTAATATCATTGACGGAGGAGACAATATGATATAAAGGTGAGTTAAAGGGACTGTAAATGTAATTTCAAACAACCCTCCATACAAATCACGTCAAAGCCCGGTTTAGAGTGATACTTTTGAAACCTTAATCTGATTTTAAAAAATGTGGAAGATACCGTCGTTTTCTTATATTGAACCCAAGAAATATATATGCGCAAGTTACTTTTCTAAAGAAATCAAAACTGAAATAAACAGTTTAAAGAAACACAAACATGGATATCTAGTTCCTACTTTTGATCGCTACTAATCTTACTTCTATCTGTTGCTACTTTAAGGAGAAAATTGTTAAAAACGACTCACACCGAAGAACGCAGCGTCCATACAAATTTGGAAAGATGCAACATTCAACTTGGATCGTAAACAAATCAATTTAATTCCAAACACATCATTCAGATATTACAAACAATAGTCATCGATTATTTTTCGACGCATTCGTATATAGTTAATATTTCATAATATTTTTGAATTTGTTTTTTTTAAATAATTTTAGCTGGCGCTGGATTTTCGAACATTCCTGGAAAATATGAAAATGTCGTCTTCATTATCATAAATCCTCGAAACAGGAATAAATGTTTTCAAAAGTAACTCTCAGATCATGAAAAATACAAAATATTATGAAATATCAACTATTTACGAATGGGTCGAAAAATAATCGATGACTATTGTTTTTAATATCTGAATTTTTTGGAATTAAATTGATTTGTTTACGATCCGAGTCATTTTTCGCGAACACTCCCTTTAAACTGAGCGTTCAGTTCCTCTAAATGATAACTATAAATCCGGAAAAATACTAGGAATAAACCAGAAGATTGATCAAAAAAGTAATTTAAAGAAAGGGGGAAACAACTTTTCAAACTTTAAGATTGTTCCCGTTATCCAATAAAAAAAATTGAGGCAAATCGGTCAAGGGGTTTATGAGTGATGATCGATACAATCGAAACAAATAAACAAACACCAAGAAAAACTATGATTACTACTTTATAAATAAAATTATATGCCGGAAGAAGATTAGTTATATAGCATGAGATATCTGAAGATGTATCTTTGGATAGACAGAACCCAACATTATCATCTCAAAGCAACCCTATAGTTTACATTTACCAACATACATATATACTGATATTTTTCTTAATTTCATATTAATTTTTTATATTTTTATTCAACACAAAGAACGAGACAATGCAAATAAAAAATTACAATTTACTATGTAGTTTGGACCCGCTAAACCAGAATAGGTTGTTTTGATTGGTTGGCCCATTATAAGCAAATGAGAATTGTAAATAAGTACATGGGTGTACAGTACACTGTATTCTTGAAAATATTTTCCTATATCTCATGTATTCTTGTATTTTTGAAGATACCCCTGTATTTCCCATATCTCATGTATTCTTGTATTATTGAAAATACCCCTGCATTTCCCATATCTCATGTATTCTTGTTTCTTGAAAATATCCCTGTATTTCCCATATCTCATGTATTCTTGTATTATTGAAAATACCCCTGTATTTCCCATATCTCATGTATTCTTGTATTCTTGAAAATATCCCTGTATTTCCCATATCTCATGTATTCTTGTTTCTTGAAAAAAAATCATTCTCTGTCTCTTTCAAAATCAAGTAAATCATTTGAAAAATATGTTTTTAATACTAGTTTTTCCAGCCTTTTTGAAATTTTATAAAAACGAAGTTTTGGAAACAAATTTTTGTAAGTTTAAGCATCCATAAACCTTCAAGTACCCCCCCCCCCCCCACAAAATTTGGGCCCGATCGGTTTAGCCGTTTTGGCGTTTATTGGATCTAAACAGATAGGCAGACACCATAACAAAAAAACAGACAAACAAGCTTATAGGTAGATGTAATCATTTTGCTCCTTTTTTTGACAATATCACATTGTAAGTTCTTGACTTTAAAGAACAATAAATTTTATGAGGATTTTTAAGGAAATAGGTGAATAAAGGCAAATTTGAGAAGTGGCTAGATCATAAACCTCCAAACTAACTTCGCTACTTGAAGAAATTGTTGAACAATTAGTTGGTAGCCATGACTAGAGTAGGCATATTTTTTGGATTCGTTTTTTTATCATGTGCTCCACAAAAATATGGGTTTTTTCCTTCAGAAATTGTGTTTACAAGAATTTGGTTTAATTTTTCTGATAACTTTTATCAGCCATGCAAATTAAAGGACGACCTGAAAATCGTCTTTCTTTTTCGAAAGTTGATAAATGACAATGAATGTTTTAAAGTGTGGTCGTCCTTCTTCCGATGTTAAAACCTGGTATTAGACAAGTAGACAGTGACACCAGTTTTGATTCTATATAATCTGTATAATAGATTGGAACGAGGGTGAATCGGTGAATCGGAATTGTTGGGTTTAGCGAATACTACTAATATTTTGTTAAGGACAAAATGCCACGTGTGTAAAAGATGATTTTAAAGCCCTGACTTTATTCTCATGTTTATTGGAACACGCTGCATAACGTATCTTTTAATTATTATGAGGATCGACCGATTATAAATTAAAGAAATTTAAATATTTTTGATTCTTTAAATTTTTAATAAATTCAACAGGTGCAAAGCCCCCCTTCCCCCCTCTCTGGAAATTTTTTTTAAGGCCCCCCTCCCGGACAAAATCTTTATCATAGACCCCTGTGCAAACTACAAAATTTCCTTTATAATCATAATATCGTAAGATAAGATTGGCTTCAATGTCGTCGTAGTTTTTTTATTTTTAAGAATTTATACGTTTTCATGGGACGAATTATTAATAATGATTCTATCACTATTTAACTTTAAGTGAATTCAAGAAAAGAATTTTAGATACAAGCTTGCTGAATGCTGAGTTCAGTTTATTTCCAAAATGATGATTTTCAAACAACTTATTTTAGACGAACTTTATAAACTGAGAAACCCTGCAGTCATAGTAAATTTTGCACTGGGGTCTATGATGAAGATTTTGTCCGGGAGGGGGGCCATAGAAAAATTTTTCAGAAGGGGGGGAAGGGGGGCTTAACAGCCCCTAGGGCTATCAATGCCTCCCCGTCTGAAGTTTCATTAATGTTTTAAAATATGATATTTTCTATATTTTTAACTTGAGACAAATATATATATTTGATTTGATTTGATATTTGAAAAAAGACTCGTGAATGTTATCTTTTCGAAGTATTATGAAATATTCCACTCTTGACCTAGTGTTCAACTATTCTGTTTTCAAGTTTTGTTATGAAAAACAAAGCAAGGTAAGCAGGAAATCAAAGCACGGACTGGAGATATAAGGAAAATATGAACTTCTCATAAAATATACAATTTTTCAGTCAACACTCAACAGAAAGGGCCGTTCTTTTCATCAAACAATTCTTGATTTACATAACAAAAAAAACTTTTTAAAATTGAGTTCTTGCCACAAACTTTGATTTTCTAATCCCTATACCTTCACGGGCAGCCGTAGTACATTTGAATTACCGAGCCAGGTCAACCATTCCGGTCCCAGTTTGTACTGTACCTAGCTCTATGGACAGGACTAGCCGGTGCAACAAGGTTGACGCGGTCAGACAGCTTTTCAACCGATATCTTACACCGAACAACTATAGAATTCTGTTGGATCTAATAGTTTAAGTTTAAAATATTAAAGTTTTACACCATCAGGTTGCAAAGATATAGAGATTAGAAAATGTGAATTTAAGGGAAAAAGTCAGCTCATTTGTTTCATTTATTACGAAAGAGATTGTTCGGAATTCAGATCGATTTGAATCTCGTGATCAGACATTGATCTCCATCTTCGACAGATCTCACTCCTGTATGCCGAGTGCATTAGCGCCTGATCCAATCAGGGTTCAGTCATGTGTCTATTCTGAACCAAAAGAAATTGTATGGCGGTAACATCTATCTTTCTATCTATCTCATTATGCAATTGGAAATAAATCCTTATATCGGAAATATAACAATAAATGGAAATATTTACTTCTACTGAAACTATAGTTAATTAAATTAATCTTTCATGTTCCGTGGTGGTAATACACAGCAGGGATGTCTGAGGGAAAAAGCATTTATCCTCAAAAGGATGTTTTTTCAGTGTAGTGTGAACCATGAACAATCGGCACTAACCAACTCTTTTCTGTAAATCATTTATTCTCTCTAGTTGATAAAGTTAGGTTGGCTCTAATCTCCAGGTTTTTCTAGCACCTGGATACACAATAGAACCTAGAGCTTGGAGCTGGAACTCGTCCAAACTACAATCCCTGTCAAGAACTTCATTCGTTATAGAGAGAAAAGATTCTTTATTAAGTTTTAAAAGTTTATTAATTAGTTTTAAACTTTTTATTTGAGGAAATCATTAAAAATAAAAAATAAAACTATTTCTCATGTTTTTTATGGATTTTTTTAAACATTACTTTACAAAAGTGTTCAAAAATATCCAAGTACTAGCTTGAAAACCCAGCTTTTCCCAAGTTCGACCTATTAAACAAACCAAGGTAAAACCTTCTTGTTGTTAAACTGAGTTCCGCAATTAAAATTTGAGGAAAATTGGTAAAAGGTTTCATAAGTTATGATAATATAAGATTTTATTATACAAGAGGCCGAATTTAAAGAATTTGATCCACGGCTTAAGTTTGAGTCGCTGATTAAATATGGTTGGTTCCACTTAAAATTGTATTCAAGTTGTTTCAAGATTTAAGCCGGCGCTCAATTGAAACCGGTTTTTAGCGGATTTATGACGCTGATCAAATTCATTAAATTCGGACATTGATTTAATGATTAAAATAATAAAAGATTTAATCACGATCACATAAATCTTAAAAGAAGGTTTACTAAAATCTCTTAAACCAATATATACTAATTAGAAGAAGCATCCGGTCAAATTCAAATAGAAGAAGGAATTGAGTCTTTCCAACAAATTTTCATTTTTTAATCCTTATATCTTTGCAATCTGATATTGTAAACTTTTTGTACTTCAAACTTAGATTATTTGATCTAACAGCATTCATTGTTTAAAATATTTATGGGTCACTCCATTCTAAATTGCGAAGATATAGGGAATAGAAAATAACAGTTTGTGGCAATGACTCAATATCTTAATTTATAAAAAACCTCTTTAAAAATCCCAACATTTTTTAAGCTGAGGAAAATCAGTAAAAATTTAAAATTTCTTTATTAATTTTCTCACAAATTAGACAGTGAGAAAAGGAAAAAGTTTATGTGAAAAAAAAGTCAAACAATATTAATAACTTATAAATTTATTAATTTATTTATGAAATAAGTAATATAAGTTTTAATTGCTTCTTTACAGTGTTAATAAAGGAATCCTCCCAAATTATTAGAAATCTCAAAGAACATTTTCATTTAATCATTACTTTTTAATTAATATAATATTTTTACTTCTCTCTTGAAGTAAATGAAAAATGTTAAAAATGTTTTTTATATTTTGCTTTCAGAATGTTTATAAATGTTAAATCATTACATATGCTAAATACAGGGTTTTACCTGCACAGAATGAGACTATAAAGACGACCTAAAACTCTTGAACTCAGACGATTTCAAGGTTAAATTGGGACTGCCTTGAATTTAATCCCGCAATGGTATATTTAATGATTTCTCAAAGAAAAAACAATTTAACAGTCTAACAGAATCATAAACATTTAGAAACATTAGAAGTCTCATTTTTTGGGGGGTAACCTTAATAAAAAAGAGGGAAGCTGTAATGGAGATGCCGACCCCGGTAAAGAAAGCGGTAATAAGCAGGATAACATATGTGTATAGACAATTAATCTACATATTGTTACATTATGAAAGGTTTAGCTAGCTCCCACCAAACCTAATTCCATGTCAAGATGATTTTCTCCGGGTAGGGGTTAGAGTAGGAGTGTGGTTTAGATGGTTTAATAGATAGGGAGATAAATAGTTCCAACGGAACCTACGATTTGTTCTTCAATTGACGAGGATGAATCTAGGTCTTTTATCTTATTCATCCACTCCAATGCTTCATCAAAGGAGAAAGCACGTGGTATGTTGGTCCTAAGCACGTGGTGTAGTGCTCCTAAACACGTGACTGACACGTGCAGAACTGTTTATTCAATACTAGTAAGCACTGATAATACGAGAATGGATATGTACACTCGTATTTTGTTCTAAGAAGATATACATAGTGCATACAGCACTGTCAACAAATTTTCTCTGCTAAATTAATAAATTAATTAAAGTTTTCAGTGATTCTGACGCAAAAACTGCTACTTCTTTTGACCAAATACTCGAAATACTGAGGCTTGAAATAAGAGCTTTGCAGCGTTAAAATCTTCATATCTACTCCAAATGGGTTAGCGTGTTCACAATAAAACCAAGGGTTGAAAAAAAAAATATATTTTAACTTTTACGTGGTTTATGATTATATAGTGGACAAACAAATGTTCTTTTTGAATATTTGAGAAATAATTAATTGAATTGAACATCTTGTATACTGTGTAAAAAAGTATGTATCTACATTAAATATATATTAATAGCAATAGTTAAAAACTTTTTGATATCTAAAACTAGTATATTTATAAATATATTATATGAATGAGTTAATAATGTATGGTTTTACGCATGTGCATAATGCGCATTTGATGCTAAGTATTAAGCATGCTGCTGCATATTATAATTTCTAATGGAATTTACTTTAGCAAAGGATATTAATATTTTATTATGTATATGTATTATACATATCGTAGTTTTGTAGTTTGTGTATTGGAATTTACTTAAGCAAAGAATATTAATATTTTATTATGTATATGTATTATATATATTGTAGTTTTGTAGTATGTGTATTGGAATTTTCTTAAGCAAAGAATATTAATATTATATTATGTGTATGTATTATACATATTGTAGTTTTGTATTATGTATATTGGAATTTACTTAAGCAAAGAATATTAATATTTTATTATGTATATGTATTATACATATCGTAGTTTTGTATTATGTGTATTGGAATTTACTTAAGCAAAGAATATTAATATTTTATTATGTGTATGTATTATACATATAGCAGTTTTGTATTATGTGTATTGGAATTTACTTAAGCAAAGGATATATTTATAATTTATAATGTATATGTATTATACCTTAAGCAAATAATATTAATATTTCATGTTGTACATATTGTTGTTTTGTATTGTGTGTATTGGAATATAATTAAGCAAAGAATATCAGTATTTTATGATGTATTACATATTGTAGTTTTGTATTATGTTTATCGGAATATGGCTGCAAGCTGTACATGCTGTACATTGTACAGTGTTCATGCTATACAGTGTTCAGTGTTCATGCTGTACAGTGTACAGTGTTCATGACAAGGATGATGCGTAGGATTTCATATTTATGCAGATCCTATGAATCTTCAATTATAGATAAAAATTCAGATCCGATTCAGAAATTTATTTTTTTATTTGCTCAATGTGGAAGATAACGTCGTTTTTCTGAATCAAAAAGTGTTTAACTCTAATAATATCTCCGTTGTTTCTTATAAGCAAGAAATGCGCAAGTCATTTATGCAGAGGAACCACAAATGAAATTAAAAACAAAAAGCATGGATATCTATAAATTTATATTTGATTAGAAAAATCGATCAAGGACCCGTTTATTTAAGTTATTATGGTTTTATGTAAAGATGCATGCTTCTATTCATACCAGGCAGGATACCATGAAAATACTTGGATGCATTTAGGAAAACGAGGCTAATGGAAAACATCACTTTAACTTTGTTTAATGAATCCAATGGGAAAACTGGAGATAGAAATAAATAAATAGCAAAAATTGAAAAGGCGGATTTACTTCTAGATTTTGCAAAATATTTTAATCAAGGTTTTATGTGTGACTTAATCCTTAAAGGAATTGAATCTTTGCCACAAACTCTGATTTTCTAATCACTATATCGTTGGAACCAAATGTTCAAACTATGAATTCTGTTAGATCAAATAATCAGAGTTTGAAATATCAAAGGTTTACAACATTGAGTTCTAAAGATATTGAGGTTTAAATATTTGATTTTGTTCCAAAGACTCAATTCCTTTAAACTTTTTCATATCTGCTCAATATTTCTAAAAATATTTTTTCAATGTAAACCGTCCTCCACCCCCTATACCGTTCCTCCATCATGCCACCTGAAAAATATCAAAATAATTTTTACAAGCACATCAGCTAGAACATAAAATCACATATACTATTTCTATTGGTTCAGAATAGAAAACTAACACATTACTGAACCCTGATTGGATCAGGCCCGAATGGACTCGGCATACAGGTGTAGCAAGGAGGAAATACAAAACATTTTTGGGCAATTGTTTTTTTCGCATTCTAATTGATTCTAAGATTTTCAGAAAGGGACTCCCCCTCCCCTCGCCAAATCGTTTTTGGCAATGCCTCACTGGCCTGCTAAAATATGAAGCAGACTGAATATGATGATATTAGATAAATTTAGATTTATAATTTAATGTTGTGGAAACTAGAGTATTTTCTCTAGATAATACACTGACGTCAGATAAGAACAAAAAGCCAAGGAACAATCGATATGAGTGACAGTTTTGCTAAAAACTTTGAATATGCTGAGATTCAAAAATAAAACGTCAAAGAATTTTTGCCACAAACTCAGATTTTCCAATCCCTATATCTGTATAACCCAATGTCGTAGACCTTTGAAATTTCAAACTATGAATTCTGTTAGATCAAATAATCTAAGTTTGAAATCTCCAAGGTTTAACCCTATCTCTGCTGGGGTACTTGAAAACCAGGATATGCTGGGGGGGGGGGGGTCAATTTACCCCCCCCCCTCTAAATCCCATGTTTGATGTCCAAATATGACAAATGATACATCATTGGAAAGCTCTTGTGCTCTACTTTTGGAATCTGCAAAAAATTTACAAATTTGCAAAAATTGAATTTTTTATCGCAAAATCCAGTTATGTAGTAAAAATGTTTGCAAAAAAAACGTTGTCCAAAAAATAAAAAATTATACATTTTTGAAAAGCCCTTGACCATGCCATTTTAAATATGCAAAATTTTAAATAACCTGATTTTTAATTAAGAAAAACTAAAAATGTGCAAATTTCTTTTGACAGGTTGTTTGCAAAAAAATTGCAATTTTTTTTCGCAAAACTTGTGCAATTCGTTTCCTTATGTCAAAGGCTTTCCAAAAAGCTAAATTTTATCAAAATCTGACAAGTGGAAGTGGGTCAAAACAAAGATTTAGTTTGTTACAAGAAAAAGCAGTCATTCAGGCAGTGTGCCTGAGGACTCAGGCAGTTAGTATTAAAGCCCGGTTTTAGGCCTAAACGGAGGGCTTTGGGTATGAAGGAAAAGTCAGAAAATTTAAGCAGCCTCAGACCAATACTTTTAAGTTATGTAAAAAAAAACTACCCCGATGTTACCCATCGGGTAACTATCCCGATGCAGAGATGTAGTAATTAGAACATTTATGTTTGTGGGATAAACTCAGTTCTTTTACGAAAAAAATGAATATATATCAAATCAATGACCTAAACATTTCATGAATTTAACTTGAAAGAACTCCGAACTCAATTACATCTTATAGTCTTAAGTCTTGATTTCTTGAATTGTTTTAAAGGACTAAAAGCAAAATTTCAAGTGACCAGCTCTATGCAAAGATTGCAATGCCTGAATCACAACACGGTATCTTTTAATAGTGACTTGCGATTTTCATCTGCAAGAAAGCATTTTAGAATTGTCAGAATTAATCACTTTTAAACCTAGAAAAAAGCAAAATCTTTCGAAATATTGTTAAGATAAAATTTCCAAGGGTACCATTGTGAATAGGTGTCGTAAACGCCTACTTCATAACAATTTCTCGAGCCAGTATCTATCCAGGTACAGTTCAGTTTCACCTAGCTTTTAATGTTTAAACCTGGATACAATCTCGTAAGCTATTGATATCTATCAGATGCTTGTAACTATCAATGCCAAATCAAAAGTTACGATCCTGTTAGCTATCAGTTTCAATAGGGACACTAGCAATCAATTGATCAATGTCTCAAACAGGACACGATCCACAGGGGCTACAATCCGGTGAATTAGCAATTCCACTACCACTGGGTGTGATTTCGTTTGGGATGTCAACCGGACAATAGCGGTCTATTCATCAATGTCTTAAACATGACATGATCCACACAGCTATAATTCCATGAACTATCAACTCCACTACCATTGGGCGCGATCTTGGTTGCTATGTCAACTGAAAAATTGCAATCTATTGATCAATGTCTCAAACAGGACACACTCCACACGAATACAATCTCGTAAACTATCCACCCCACTACCACTGGGTGCGATCTTGTTTGCTATTATTGTATATGAATAAAAATCAATAAAGCAATGCACTGAGTTTCTCAAATATTCTACGAGTCGGTTTTTTTTACGATATATTTATATACAAAAGATACAAAAAATACAAACTTTAAATCGAACGATACTTATACAAACTAAATATTATGAATCAAATCAGTTTCATCAAATAGGGGAATTCTTCAAGGGAACCTAACAAATAGGGAGCTGGTCTTCAACTGCCTTTTTTCCCTCTATTTCGCTCCACCCTAGGTTCGCATTCTACCCCACGCCCCGTGAGCTGGCCGGCCAGCCCACCAGCTCCCGGGTTCGGAGATAACGGATTTCTCCGCGTGGCTTGGGTTAAATATAGAAACCAAACATAAACAAGAAAACCCGTTAAACATCAAAAAGGGGGGGGGGAGGCAAAATGGGGTTGATTGCGAACGAAGGGTAAAAATAATGACAAACAAAATGCTATTTACAGTCGCAGGAAAGATCAAAACATCATTTTCCTGCTACACTATGTCAATTAGACAATATCGATCTATTGATCAATTTCTCATGCAAGACACTATCTCAACTCACATTTTTTAACAAGAACCATAATTACTCTCAACACCATAATCAACACGGAGTTTTGGATCAACTAAGGTATATATCTTAAGTTTAGATTAGGATTGGGTCGTTAACAGCGTAATTACAAGATATGTGCTGATTTATATAGCGTAGTTAAGGAATCGGAATATGGGTATGACGTAGCTATATATATCTACGTACATTGAATGGGATTAATGTACATATTTATAAGATTAGCGAGAATAGATATCACGTAGTTAAGCTATCTCCACACATGTTTATAACGTAATTTAAGTTGAATGTACGTATTTGGAAGATTAACATGGATAGATGTAAACGTATAGTTAATCCAGTCATAATGAATGTTTTAATAATGTTACTTAGCTCATGTTTATCTAGGTATAGGTACATATATGGGGATGGCTACAATATTTGCTAAGGTCCCTTACTTCCGGTAAAATAAGGTTCTTTTAAATCGCGGCCTCTTTAAATTTTTCCAAATTGTCTGGACCCAAATTTATAGGAAACCTAACTGACCTGAGGACAATCTAATAGATTTAATTAAATTTTTAGTGTTGGGAAAATACAGATTTGCAGGGTTGAATTTGAATTTTAGTTTGCTAAGTGTAGCTGATCTAAAATAAGATTATAGCACAAATTATTGTTAACAACTTTTATTTCAATGATTCATTTTTTGAATTTTTTTCTGAAACGTTTTAAAATAAGGCCATATTTGTATCAGACCTTCTCAGATAAAAAGAAAGGAACTGAATACTTGCCAAAAACATTAATTTTCTAATCTCTATATCTTTGCAATTAATTATGTAAACCTTTTAAATTTCAAACTACCACTAATTCATCTTTAGGAATTAGTAATATGAAACATCAAAGGTCAATCAGACTGCAAAGATATAAAGATTAGAAAAATTGATTTTGTGACTTATGTTCGAGTTCTTTTCTCCAAACTTACGCAACCTCTAATGGAAAAACATTCTGAATATTTTTCTAAAACCTTGATTTTGGTTTGGAAATAATCTAAATTAAAACTTTTTTAATGATTCAATATGATTCAAACATTTAACTGTTATATTGCTTGGAATTATTAATTATGCTTGTCTGAATATGGATTTTTATTTGACTGCTGAGGGGAAGGAAGAGAGGGGGGAGACAACAAGAAAGGGGGCTGGGGCTGGTAATGGGAAATTTCGTTTGATGTTATATAAATGATGAAGTATGGGGTTTGAAGGGAAATTCTCGTAAAAGCTGGGAAAAGTAATAGTAAACTCAGCTGACTGAATATAACACATATTCTATACTAGCAGGAAATGCATCAAATGTTAAGACCGGGTCCACTTAAAAGTGTCGCAACACCTTAGCCTTTAGTTATACATCAACACTCCAATTATAGTTGAAAGTACATTTTTAAATTGTATCGCACTTGCTTCTAGCTTCAGTTCAGATAAAGGTACTTTGCAAAATACTCATCAACTCTTGCGTGAAAGCATGCTCGTATACCAAGTTAACAGTTCGGAAGTACCCGGCGTTTCCCGTGCTCACCATTCTTCACTTTTGCAATGTCCTATCCCATCAGACTTCAGTTTTTTCAATTGCCTGTGCCCATCAGGCTTCAGTTTATTTTAATTGCCTGTGCGGTATCCCCATCAGGGTTCAGTTTTTTCAATTGCCTGTGCAGTGTGCAGTGTGCCCATCAGGCTTCAGTTTTTTGCAATTGCCTATGCCCATTAGGCTTTTGTTTGTGCAATTGCCTATTCCCATCAGGCTTTAGTTTGTGCAAATGCCTATGTCCATCAGGCTTTAGTTTGTGCAATTGCCTATAATCATCAGGCTTTAGTTTTTCAATTGCCTATGCCTATCAAACTTCTTTTTTTTGCAATTGCCTATATTCATCAGGATTTAGTTTGTGCAATTGCCTGTGCCCTGCTGCAGTCCTCAGGTTATAGATTTGTTGGACGCCTGTTATACCGAATAGTTTTCCTTCACCTCTCAGTGTTGTTTATTTTTCACTCCGCAGAAAATAACCTCCTGTCACTCTAACAGCCATTTCAAGGGATATGCAACCTCAGCTGGGAAATTAAGAATGGGATACCTTGCATCCCTACTGCTTAATCCGAAAATCCAATGTGGACACTTAATTTCTTGCTTAATCCACTCTTTTTGAATATAGTACAGAAAAACCAAAAACCGGTTTTTCAAAATTAGAATGTCCCTCCCATTTCTTATATTAATCTCAAATTGGCGCGCTATATATTTCAAATTTCCCGGCTTCTGATATACGACTCTGATTGGTTGAAATTTATACACTTTTCAGGATAGAATTACAAGATTAGGTTAGTCTCGAGATTAAGAAAAAGAGAGGATCAAGCATTGATCTCGATATTGACCATTCTAAAGTTCCCAGCTCAGTTTTTTCTCACCCACATTCACATTTTTATTTTTGGTACAACTCTCTAGTATTGTTAGGGTTTGCCCGGTTAAACCTAAAATACATACAGAGATTCTTTCGACGCTCTGCTTTATATATAAGATATGGAGAAGATATGGAGCTCAGGAGGTTAAAGATGAGTGGAGGATTTGAGGCTAAAGATGAGTGGAGGATTTGAGGATAAAGACAAGTTAAGGACTTGAGGATAAAGATGAGTGGAGGATATGAGAATAAAGATGAGTGGAGGATTTGAGGATAAAGACAAGTTAAGGACTTGAGGATAAAGATAAGTGGAGGATATGAGAATAAAGATGAGTGGAGGATATGAGGATAAAGATGAGTGAAGGATGAGGATAAAGATGAGTGGAGGATATGAGAATAAAGATGAGTGAAGGATGAGGATAAAGATGAGTGGAGGATATGAGGATAAAGATGAGTGGAAGATGAGAATAAAGATGAGTGAAGGATGAGGATAAAGATGAGTGGAGGATTAAGATGAGTGGAGGACTTGAGGATAAAGATGAGTGAAGGACTTGAGGATAAAGATGAGTGGAGGACTTGAGGATAAAGATGAGTTGAGGATATGAGGATAAAGATGAGTGGAGGATATGAGTATAAAGATATGTGGAGGACTTGAGGATGAAGATGAGTGGAGGACGTGAGGATAAAGATGAGTGGAGGATATGAGGATAAAGATGAGTGGAGGACTTGAGAATGAAGATGAGTGGAGGACTTGAGGATAAAGATGAGTGGATGATATGAGGATACAGATGAGTGGAGGACTTGAGGATGAAGATGAGTGGAGGACTTGAGGATAAAGATGAGTGGATGATATGAGGATACAGATGAGTAGAGGATATGAGGATAAAGATGAGTGGAGGATGAGGATAAAGATGAGTGGAGGATGATGATAAAGATGAGTGGAGGATGAGAATAAAGATGAGTAGATGATATGAGGATAAAGATGAGTGGAGGATTTAAGAATATAGATGAGTGGAGGATATGAGGATAAAGATGAGTGGAGGATATGAGGATAAAGATGAGTGAAGGATGAGGATAAAAATGAGTGGAGGATATGAGAATAAAGATGAGTGAAGGATGAGGATAAAGATGAGCGGAGGATATGAGAATAAAGATGAGTGAAGGATGAGGATAAAGATGAGTGGAGGATATGAGGATAAAGATGAGTGGAAGATGAGGATAAAGATGAGTGGAGGATATGAGAATAAAGATGAGTGAAGGATGAGGATAAAGATGAGTGGAGGATATGAGGATAAAGATGAGTGGAGGACTTGAGAATAAAGATGAGTGAAGGATTTGAGAATAAAGATGAGTGGAGGATATGAGGATAAAGATGAGTAAAGGATATGAGGATAAAGATCAATAGAGGATTTGAGGATAAAAATGAGTGGAGCACTTGAGGATAAAGATGAGTGGAGGACTTGAGGATAAAGATGAGTGGAGGACTTGAGGATAAAGATGAGGGAGGACTTGAGGATAAAGATGAGTGGAGGACTTGAGGATAAAGATAAGTGGAGGACTTGAGGATAAAGATGAGTGGAGGACTTGAGGATAAAGATGAGTGGAGGATATGAGGATAAAGATGAGTGGAGGATATGAGGATAAAGATGTGTGGAGGACTTGAGGATGAAGATGAGTGGAGGACTTGAGGATAAAGATGAGTGGAGGATATGAGGATAAAGATGAGTGGAGGACTTGAGGATGAAGATGAGTGGAGGACTTGAGGATAAAGATGAGTGGATGATATGAGGATA
>NW_019396847.1:0-35163 GCF_000591075.1 Eurytemora carolleeae | reverse complement strand
ATGAGGATAAAGATGAGTGGAGGATGAGGATAAAGATGAGTGGAGGATGATGATAAAGATGAGTGGAGGATGAGAATAAAGATGAGTAGATGATATCAGGATAAAGATGAGTGGAGGATGATGATAAAGATGAGCGGAGGATGAGAATAAAGATGAGTAGATGATATGAGGATAAAGATGAGTGGAGGATTTGAGAATATAGATGAGTGGAGGATATGAGGATAAAGATGAGTGGAGGATATGAGAATAAAGATGAGTGGAGGATATGAGGATAAAGATGAGTGGAGGCTATGAGGATAAATATGAGTGGAGGATGAGGATAAAGATGAGTGGAGGATGAGGATAAAGATGAGTGGAGGATGATGATAAAGATGAGTGGAGGATGAGTGGAGGATGAGAGGTTGGTTAACGGAGAATTTGCTCAGTCTTGAACCGAGGTTGAGGATTGGAGGACGGATTGTGAGAACTGTGATATATTAACCGGGGTTAGTTTTCTTTCTCTGGTAGCACTTAATACCACGCATACACCCTGATATATTATTATATATTTCAAGCACAATATAATACGTGCACGAATATATCTTTAATATAAGGAAAGGTAGTACATAAAGCGTATATAATTTTAATTAAAACAATACCAAACTATATATTTGAATATTTAGTAAGCTAGAAGCTAGGAAAAGCATTAAATATATCTTTGTTTTAAATATTTACGTCTTTCACATTTTAAAATTTATTAATTGGTTTATTACTTAACCCAGAACATTTAATGACTTTAACGTGAAACTATCTTCCAAAACTATAGTTTTTACAGACCAACGGTATAAATATAGATTTTATTAAATTTTGAGACAAAGGAACTGAGTTTTCGCCAAAAGTTCTGATTTTTTAACCCTATTCCCGCTGGGGGGGGTTTGTCATATTTGGACATAAAACATGGGATTTAGAGGGGGGGTCAAATTGACCCCCCCCCCAGCGTATCCTGGTTTTCAAGTACCCCAGCGGGGAAAGGGTTAATCCCTTATTCTTTGCAATCCGATGTCGTAGACCTTTGATATTTCAAACTCTGAATTCTGCTAGATAAAATAGTCAACGTCTGAAATATCAAAGGTTTACACCATCCGGTCACAAATATATTGTGATGAAAACATTTGAGTTTGTGGCAAATATCATCCTGATATTTTTTTTCCGCTTGGATAAAAGGAATCTTATTTGTGTCGCAGTGAATAAGTGACTTTTTTTCCGGCAAACCCGGTTTTTTCCTGGATTTTCCTGGATTTTCCTGGATTTTCGGGGATTTTTCCGATACATTTAAATATATGAAATTGGTAAATATGGAATTAAGTTCAAAAGGATTGTTCAAAAATCTTTTTTTGTCTTATCAGTATGTCTTCATCAATGTTGCTTGTCAATTTTCAATTTTTGTGTTTTTACTGTGATGTTTACTTATTCTTGTTTATTTTCTGGTTAATTAGAAAAATTTCGTGATCAAATAACTTGAATTTAACCCTTAAAAAATCACAGCAAAAATGTTGTCCCGTAAAATCAAAGAAACAGTTGTATATATACATAGATAACGTGTGTTGATATTAGATGAAAAATGGTTCCATTATTAGTTCTTGGAGGTTAAAAGAAAAAGATCCTAGAATAGGTTCCTGCAGGAAGATTTATAACTAGAAGAAAATACTTTAAAGCAAGAGGNGGGGATACAGACGAAAACAAAGTGGAAAGAATGAGGAAGGAAATGAGAAGGATGGCGTTAAAAACATTTTTTATATTCAGGAAGAAGAATAGGAATGGAAGAAATTAGTATAGGAAATTAAAACAGATAAATGGTAAAAAATCTAGATAAAAAGAAGGTTAAATTTATGCAACATCGTTAATAGGACTTTGTGACCTCCTTATAGCTCCACTTTTGCATTTTATGCTCAAGTATGTAAATACAAATTTATTCAGTTACATATTAGAAATTCAAAACATTTTTGTTCTTCACAATACTTTTTGAGTAAAAAATGTTATGATTGAAAAGATAAAAGATTTCAATCTTACATGCATGTAGTTTGCTTTGGTTTGACGTGGGATGGTATATAGAAAAGATATATACAGCAAAGAAAATAAGTATAAGGATTAGGGGATATTAGTGAATTGACAGGGAAATTCATATTGACGGTCAAAATAAGGAAATTAACGAAAAGTAAGATAACAAGTAAAAATAAGGTAAAGAAAAGAGAAGAATGAAAAAATAGAATATAAAGAACAAAAGAAAAGAAAAGTAGTAGAAAGAATGCAAAGATTAGAAAATTTACAGTGATACTCATAAAACTGTGCAAAAGGAAGACAACTAATAGACTTTATTGAGTAACATTGATTTAAATATTCCAATAACATGAAACACCGCAATTGTGATTGTGAAGTGTTTGTTTTTCGTGTAAAACTATTTGTTCTATAACCAACACTGTATGATAGAAATAAAATTAGATTAGGGATGATTAGAATTAGATGAATTGAGAGGAAACTTTAGAAAGATTACTTTAAATTAAATTTGTTTGAAACGTTAATAAATAAACTCTCAAAATCTGTCCTAATCCTCAAATATATAAAATCAAGTTTTTCAATTATTTTTATTAAATTTTCAAAAAACATATTTATGATATGATGCATGATATATCTAACATAAATTAAAGCTCAATATAAACAAAAACTTTGAAACAACCTTAAAACAGTTTGTAAAATCTATGAAATAAAAGTGTATTTTTTAAATATTCTATTTTTAAATTTTCAATTTTTATTATAAAATCAAATTATTATATTTCATTTGTTTTTAAACAAAAAACTATTGTGTATTTCAAAAATGTTATAAAAAAGATTTCTTTAACAATTTTCCGCAGTCCACGTCAGTTTACGCCAGCTTGTGATTTAGCATGGACAACAGTAAAGAATGAATTTTTTTCTTTTTTTTAATAATAGCATTTAGTTACAGAGACAAGAAAAATACATCAACCAATTAGAAAACATGATAAAATTTTTATTTTTGTCGTCGAAGACCTGCAATTCAACTTTGAATTATCTTGATATTCCAAACTCTTCCATAATATTACCAATCTTGTCTTGATATTCCAATTATTGTCTTGATATTTCCAATTATTGTCTTGATATTTCCAATTATTGTCTTGATATTTCCAATCTTGTCTTGATATTTCCAATCTTGTCTTGATATTCCTAATTTTGTCTTGATATTTTCAATCTTATCTTGATATTCCCAATTTTGTCTTGATATTTACATTCTTGTCTTGATATTCACAATCTTGTTTTGATATTTCCAAATCTTGTCTTAATATTTCAAATCTTGTCTTGATATTTCCAATCTTGTCTTGATATTTCCAATCTTGTCTTGATATTTTAATTATTGTCTTGATATTCCCAATCTTGTCTTGATATTTCCAATCTTGTCTTGATATTTCCAATCTTGTCTTGATATTTCAATTATTGTCTTGATATTCCCAATCTTGTCTTGATATTTCCAAATCTTGTCTTGATATTTCCACTCTTGTCTTGATATTTCAAATTTTGTCTTGATATTTCCAATCTTGTCTTGATATTTCCAATCTTGTCTTGATATTTCCGATCTTTTTCAACATTTACGCAAATCTGCCCCTTTGGTTAAATAAATTTAACCTATATGAAGCATAAAGTCTTTTCGCGTCAACCTTGTTGCACCCGCTAGTCCTGTCCATAAAGCTAGGTACAGTACAAACTAGGACCGGAAAGGTTGACCTGGCTCGGTAATTCAAATGTACTACAGCTGCCCGTGCATTACCATTTCCAAATATTCAATAAATATGGCTTCTTTTACACACAATAATCCGAATTAAATGCAGAAAAAGATTAAACTCTATTTGATAACTGTATTACTACTATAGCTAATATCAATCTCAACACTTCTAACCTAATATTTTAATACCTACAAACAAAGTATTAGAGTTAAAAAAGTATATATTTTAAAGAGAATTGGTACTTTTTTAACGTAGATTATCTTTGAGCTTTAAGAATATCCATATTTCGAACTAGCTGGGGTATCAAGCTTTGCCTGGAACTTTAAAATTTTTATTTATAAGTCGACTAACTCAACTTTTATATTGACGGAAAAGATTTTAAAAAATTTAAGTTTACGATGACATTTGTTCCGTCATAAATATTTACATGATAAATCTGTTTATTTGTATTCCCCTTTATTTTGAATACTAGAAAATAATTGAAAATACACTTTTTCTGTCAATATATGCAAATTTATGTATATATCGAGTCTAGGATATAGACATACATGCCAATACCAGTCGGAATATAGATAAACAAGAAACCAGCTCCGTATCATCTATTTTTATACTAGAGTTTATTCCACAGATTAGATAGGAAATAGAGGAGTTAGAAGTTGTATCTAAAGATAAAGAGAAAACCGACATAAAAGGAAAAATCTTATGAGGAAAGCTAAGAGAAAGGAGAAAGAGCAGAAAATTAAGCAGCAAAAAAATATTTCTATTAGATTCCATTAAAAGATGTTGATTGTTATAGTTTAAAACAAAAATAGCATTTGAAACAAAAACAAGTTTAGGAAAACTCAAAAGTGATTAAAGCGTATTTAAAAAAGGTTTTCTTCCAATTTATGGATTTCCTGGATGTAAATTTAAATGAATAAAAATGTCTTCGTATTCCTAAACCAAAAAAGGACATTTTGATTCTAGTTTTAAACAATTAAACCATCTAAGCAGAAGTCAAATTGAAATCAGTTTTACCATTTTGAGGAACATTAGAGGGGGAGGGGGGGGGGAGGAAAGAATGAGGGAAAGGGAGAGAGAAGGGGGGGGGCCTAAAACACGCAAGGGGACCGATGAACATCTACAAGAGGGTTGGGAGAAGTGGTTCTTTTGTTTATTAAGTTGTTTAGCTTTCTTTGCCAACGTTTCTAAACTAACAATAGGTTTACTAGCTTCGGTAAAAGAAAGCTGATAAAATTGGTTGGATTCGTTCTGTTCAATACGTCAGGGGAGAAGGGGGGGTGAAGGGGGTGCAAGGGTTCATGGAGAAATTAAGGGGGTGGGGGTTACACTGAGTCATTATCCAGTATACAGGGAACTTCATTTGTATTCAGAAATATTTCTTTAAGATTACCATAATCCTTCAACACGCTATTCATGTACTAGCTATGTAAATATGTAATAACTACAGAATAACTGGAAATACAATAAAATTTTGCTCTTATAAATATACTAGTTATGTCATATGTACAGACAGACTACATCGAAATACAATACAACTATGCTTTTAACATTTACTAGCTATTAAACTATGTAATAAGTACAGAATACAAGGAAATACAATACAACTATGGTATTAACATTTACTAGCTATTTAACTATATAATAAGTACAGAATACATGTAAATACAATACAACTATGCTTTTAATATTTACTAGTTATTTAACTAAATAATAAATACAGAATACACGGAAATACAATACAACAATGCTCTTAAAAATGTTTATAAAAAAGTATCTGTAACTTGCTTGGTGAATAAATAATCTATAATTCATTCATTTAATGATTAGTTTACATTATCTTGTTATCTACCATTTACTTTCTCATTATCTATCCGATAGAGTGGTACATTAGGTATTCAAATACATTTCACTTAATACAATTATGGAGGAAGTATACATTGGAGTGTAGATATACAATGGAGGAAGTATATACTGGAGTGTAGGTAAACCAAGGAGGAAGTATATACTGGATTATAGGTAACCCAAGGAGGAAGTATATACTGGAGTATAGGTAAACCATGGAGGAAGTATATACTGGAGTGTAGATATACAATGGAGGAAGTATAAACTGGAGTGTAGATATACAATGGAGGAAGTATATACTGAAGTGTAGAAATGCAATGGAGGAAGTATATACTGGATTGTAGAAATACAATGGAGGAAGTATACACTGGAGTGTAGAAATACAATGGAGGAAGTATAAATTGGAGGGTAGATATACAATAGAGGAAGTATAAATTGGAGGGTAGACACCCTAACGATACAAATTTACGAGTATAGAACCATGATTGTAATAAAAAGTCTGTATAAATACTTTTATAACTGCTCTGAAGTCTTATTTTTACCCATGTTCATAAATCTTTTTCTGCTTACCTAATCCTTTGATATTGTATATATTTCTATCTATCTATCTATTTATATCTATCTGTATACCTATGTAACTGACTAAGTATCTATAAAATGTTTGTTTACAGAGGAATCTGATAACTGGATCATCCCTAGTTCTGCATAGTTCTACTTCTTAGTTAGAAAACTGGATTCCAGGAAACCTGGAGAACTAGACGAACTAGGTTTCAGAGAACTCTGGAACTAGATGAACTAGAAAACTCTTAGAACTAGAAAAGCAAGTTTACAGACCTATAAGAACTAGGTTCCACAAAACCTTCATAACTAGAAGAACTAGGTTCCAGGAAACCTTAAGAACTAGAAGAACTAGGTTCCAGGAAATCTTGAGAACTAGAAAAGCTAGGTTCCAGGAAACCTTGAGAACTAGAAGAACTAGGTTCCAGGAAACCTTGAGCTGCTAGAAGAACTAGGTTCCAGGTAACCTTGAGAACTAGAAGAACTAAGTTTCAGGAAACTTTGAGAGCTAAAAGAACTAGGTTCCCAGAAACCTTGAGAACTAGAAGAACTGGGTTCCAGGAAACCTTGAGTGCTAGAAGAACTAGATTCTAGTAATAACTAGAAGAACTAGGTTCCAGGAGACCTTGAGAGAACTAGGAGACTATTGAAGTGAAAATTCAAAACCTGGAAATTGAGAAAAATAAAATTAGTTTCTCGAGAACCTTGTAAAGTTATAGAGGGTTCAAGGGAACCTTAAAAATAAGGATTAAACAAGAAACTTAAAAAGTTAAAGTGACTTCTTTGATCTGGTTGCAAGTTTGGTTAAATTTATAGCACCCTAACCTTACCCCAAAAAAAAGATGCACGTGAACTTCGAAACAGAAAGGAAAAATAATAACTTAGAACAAGGCAAAATTAATATTTTTTAATTAAAAAAAACGTGCATTAGAGAAAATTACAAATTACCAAAAATACAACCACAAACTCCAGTGAAACGTAAAAGAAAATCTAATTTTCAAAAGAGCTTGTAATTTGAGAATGAGCCATTGATATCTACAAGAACGGATTTTCTGGAATAGAACGCATAATTTCTAGAAGGAGTGAGAGTTTTGTAAAAAAGAGATAATCCTAAGACTAATCAGAATTCAGAACACTCACCGTAATGGATTAAATAAACTCACAGGTAATACAAACTTCTGTATATAATCTTATTTTACCTTGTAACTTTATATATTATTTCAACTATTAACCTTTTTCATTTTCTCTTTTTCCTTTCTCACTAGTTTTTCTTTCTGTCGGACAAAAGAACTGATTACTCGCCACAAACTATAATTTTCCAAGTCATACATCTTTGCAACCTTAAAAAAATATTTAATATTTCAAACTTTTACTATTTGACCCAGTAAAATTCACAGTTTGACAAACGCAAAGATTGTGAGGAAAGAAATCAGAAGGCATCATCAATATTGAAACTGAGCCAACCGTCTAATGGGGATATGTACAAAAATATAGCAACCAAATAAAAAATAAATCTTTCATACAAATCTGATAGCAGGATTTAATATGGTAGAATTGGCGACATAAGCACAAATAATTTTTTTTTTCATATGTTCAGCCTCATTTTATTGTGTTAGGCTAAATAAAGATTCTAAATCATTTTTAAAAGTATGAAAAATTAAGTAGGCTAGTTTTAAAAAATGGTCCTAAAACTGCTTTAAAAGTGTTTAAAAAGATTTGGTGTGTGTTTGTGCCCGTCACACATTCATTTTTCCTTTTTTTAATGGTTTTTCCATTAAATTTCTTTAAAAAAAAAAAAGTTTGGTTTTTCGAAAAGAAATGTTTCGGGCTTTGTGGAAATTTCTCCGATATTAATGTGTATGATTAGATTTATATTGCGATTTTGAATATTTTTTTTAAGGTCTTAATGCATACCCGGCCATCTTAAAAAAAGTTATTAATAGTTCAACCCCAGTAATTAGTTCATTTGTAGTTTATTCAGCTATAAGATTCAACTATTATTATCATGGTTTCATGTTTCCGGGATAGAGGAATCATTTGAATAGATAGATAGATAGAGAGATAGATAGAAAGATAGATAGATAGATAGATAGATAGATAGATAGATAGATAGATAGATAGATAGATAGATAGATAGATAGATAGATAGATAGATAGATAGATAGATAGGAAGAAAGATGCAGATATTCTCCTCCCAAAGAAATAATAACATTTTCTTTTTTCATTAATTTTTAATCTAAACATTTCTGCCCTCCCCTGGAATCTAGTGTTCTGCAGTACTCTGCTTTACTTCACCATAAATATTTTTACAAAAAAAATATTTTTAAAAAGTTTGTCTGCCAGGATGTCCGGAGAGCGCGAGGTTCGGATAGTTCTGGTTGGGAGCTCAGGGTGCGGGAAGAGCACGCTCATCTCCAGATTCATGAAGAACACATTCTTAGAGGTAAATCTATATTTAGAGGACCACAACAAAGCTTTATTACTGCTACAAGATGGATACTCTGGACTAGAATGATAATACGTTCTGCAATAAATTTAGGAGCGTAGACAGGGCGGGTTATTAGTTCCAGGGAGTATTTGCGTAGACAGGGCGGGTTATTAATTCCAGGGAGTATTCAGCCTCTAAGCCTGGAAAGTTTATAAAGATTGAGCCTCCCCCCCCAAAAAAAAAAACGCCCTGGTTTATTAATATTACTGCGTTTTCCCCAAATGTATAAAAAAATTAGAGATACAAAATAATATTGATATTGAATTTGTATTTACTCTCAAAAGCACCAATAATTATGAGATATATTAAACCATGAAACTAAACAGAATATATTTAAAGCAAGTCCAGTATATTTGCACAGGTCCTCCTGAAAATTGAAACAAATTAAAGCCCTTGAATGGGTCCATTAACCCTAATTTATGAGGTGCTGGACACTGTTTAAACCATTTATCAAGTTTTATTAAAAATATTTTACATTTCAAGCTTTCTTGGTTTTATTTAAAGAAAATAAACATAGACAATTTAAGACGAAACGAGATTGAGGTTCAAGTTCCTCGGATTCATTCAATTCTTTTTAGATCCAAAGGTTAAAAAAGGAATATAAAATTTTCAGAATTTAGAACAAAAAATATGATCTGAAGAAATTAATCAAAGATGAAATTTCTTTTAACATGATTGAAACTTTCAAGGTTTGAAAAAGAAAACATTATTTTGTTTCTTCTCTGAGTTAAAAATATTCTTTAAAAAAAGATCCCGAGAAATTGAATATAATTTTTATAAAGGAACTGATTGAACCCAAAAAATCTGATATTTCAAACTATGAATTTTGCAAGACCAAACCCACACATATAAAAATTAGAAAATCAAAGTTCGAGGCAATTATTTATTTCCTTTTGGGGTTTATTATTTAAAACTTTTTTATCCTTTTAAAAGTGTTTTATCTAGGAGTATAAGAGAACTGGTTTTGACAAGGTTCAGACCAAGATTGAGATTGCTGGACGGAAAATAAACCTGACAATCTGGGATACATCAGGTCTTATTTCTCTGTTAACATTTCTAATTCTCTCCTCATTCTGATCTGATTAACTTTTCATTATTTTCTAATAATCTTTCTAACATTGTTCCACAAATACGTATTTCCTATCTTTTCAGTAAATTAATATATTTTCAATTAGTTTCAGTAAATCAATATAATGATATCTAGTTTCAGTAAATTAAGATATTTTTATTAAGTTTAAAGAAAATAAGATATTTTTATAAAGTTTCAGTAAATTTAGTTTTAGTAATTAATAAATTTAAATTTAAACTTAGTAAATCAATATAATGTTATCTAGTTTCAGTAAATTAATATTTTTTGTTTAGTTTTAGTAATTTAATTTTTTTATTTAGTCTATGTAAATTATATATTTTTCTTCTAGTAAATCAACATATTTTCATTGTTTTTGCCAGAAAATCCATTTTTAAGTTCATTACATTTTTTTCAGTTATTTAGAATATTTTCATTTAGTTTCAGTAAATTGATATTTTTCCCCTAGTAAATCAATATTTTTTCAATTAGTTTCAGAAAATTTATAAATTTTGTTTAGTTTTTACTTCCTATAAAAATATCAAAGATGAATATCTTTAATATATTTGTATTAAAACTTATATTCCTGTAAAATCTTTTTATGTAGTTTGGCAAACTTTTACATGAAGAATGGAGGGGGTGGGGGGGGGGGCTTCAAAGTTAGAGGCTAATATTCATGGAGTAAAAGTTTTTTAAGTGACTGTAGACGTAATTTCAACTCCATTTATAAAATGTCATTTCCGATTGACAAGGGTACTCTTAAAAGCTCTATTCTGGTCAAGAAAGCATGATGTGTCAACATTTTCTTCTCAAAAATGGATTTTTTTCAATTGTGGTTGATTTTTCTATACAGCTTGACACTTTCAATAAACAAAACTTTGATTTGATTGAGGTTTATATAGACGTCCTTTCAGGCTTTCTTGAAGTGTGTTTCAAAACGGCATTGTAGGATCGAGCAGAGTTTTACAAAGGGGAGGGAAAATAAGTATAGGGGGGAAGTCGAAAGTTGTTAAAAAGTTGCTTTTTAGCACAAAACTGTATACATCCCTGACTCTTTTCAGTTCTCAGATTATATTTTCAATATAATTTAATATTTTAGATTCAATTATTTAACAAAATAAACATCTTAATTTAGTTTCAAAATATCTGAGAGTTTATAAATCTCTCCTATCTAGATATTCTGTAAATATTCAAATATTTATATTCTTTACAAAGTTGAATATTTGCAAGCTTTGCAAATATTTGTGTCTGAAAAGTAACAGATTTGCAGTGAAACCTTTGAATAATAAACACAAATATTAACAATTATTATTTTTAAGGTTCATGGTCTAGTCTATCATTAGTATTCATTAATATTCTTTCATGCTGGATTATTTACTCAATACATTCATTCTACCCTACTGATTAGTCTCAACATACAATATTCTAAACCTTAGGTTCAGTATAAAATACCTAGGTTCAGTATACAATATTCTAAACCTTAGTTTTAGTATACAATACCTAGGTTCAGTATACAATATTTAAACCTTAGGTTTACTATACAATATTCTAAACCTTAGGTTTAGTATACAATATTCTAAACCATAGGTTTAGTGTACAATATTCTAAACCTTAGGTTAAGTTCAATATTCTAAACCTTAGGTTCTGAATACAATATTCTAAACCATGGGTTTAGAATACAATATTCTGAACTGGTACAGTGCACAATATTCTAAACCTTAGGTTTAGTATACAATATTCTAAACCTTAGGTTCAGTATACAATACCTAGGTTCAGTATAAAAGATTCTAATCCTTAGGCTAAGTATACAATAATCTAAAATCTAGGTAGAGTATACAATATTATAAATCTTAGGTTAAGTATAAAATATTCTAAACCTTAGGTTCAGTATACAATAATCTAAACTCTAGGTAGAGTATACAATATTATAAATCTTAGGCTAAGTATAAAATATTCTAAACCTTAGGTTCAGTAAACAATATTCTAAACCTTAGGTTCAGTATACAATATTCTAAACCTTAGGTTAAGTATACAATAATCTAAACTCTAGGTAGAGTATACAATATTATAAATCTTAGGATAAGTATAAAATATTCTAAACCTTAGGTTAAGTATAAAATATTCTAAACCTTGAACTCGTATAAAATATGCCATAGCAGGTATTTTTAACCTTTTGATAAGGTTAAGTATGCAATACAAATATTTGATAATTAATTTGTAATATTTGTTTAGGATTAAAGAGTTACTCGGTTCTACGTCCGCTGGTTTACAGGTTAGTGTTGGTTTTCTTTACTTTTCTTTACTCTGTGTTATCCGAACCAGAGCAAACACAGGAATAATTATGTAAACATTGTAATATAATAATATACACAATAATCTCTCTTTCTACCTTACATTATATATTGGCTCAACATAAAGGGAATTTCCCGAGTTTTATTAAACTTAAATTTATTTTTTCATAAACTTAGATTATTTGATCTAACAGGATTCATCGTTCGAAATATCTATTCCTTTCAAGGTAAAATTAGAGATTTTAAACGTTGAAGTTTTTTTGTATTACTAATTTGACTTATAAACGAAAATAAAATGTTCTCTGAACTTTCTGGAAAGAAAAGATTCCATATCGTATATTTCATGATTACTTTTAATTTAGCACCTTTATGGATTCTATGGATAGCTGTCTGCAAAAATATCAAAACATCAAATGCCAAATGATCAGATGCCTAATTATGGAGTACAAACGCAGTACGTTTCAATTAGGTCTACAAGCTAGAAATGTAAACAAATCAGAGAAAAATCATAACGACGGATCGTACTGCATTGTTCATCTCAAAACCAGTTAAATGTCAACAACAAAGAGAAAACAAAGAGGAGACGATAAGAGATAAGAGAACAGAAGAAAAAGGAATTAGATAACAGAAGAGTAGAGAATAGAAGAAAAGAGATAAGAGAACAGAAGAGTAAAGAAGAGAAGAAAATAAAAGAAAATATAAGTAAAAAGAGAAGAAAAATAGAAGAAAAATGAAGAGAAGAAAATAGAAGAGAAGAGAAAGAAGAAAAATTAGATTGCGTGAAAGAGAGAGTTTGCATTTTAAAGACGGTTTATCATAAAAATATGTTTAAGAATACCTTTTACATTAAAATTAACTTTGTTGTAAAATTGTATGATATTTTTTGAAAAAAAACTAGTTGGCCTGACAGTATAACGTACATTTTTTGATCATTTAAAGATTTTTGATCATTTGGCATTTGATATTCTGATATTTTTGCTAGCTGTCTATTATTAGAAATATCTACAACTTTCAAGAAATACAAAATCAAAATTCAATTCTTTAGATTAAAAATAAGAAAATATAACAATATTGTAAGAAATGAGATTTGCTATTTTCATTATTTTTGGCTTTTACAGCTTGACGAGTTACACAATTAATGTTTTAATAAAATCCACAAAATATTTGACTTAGTCCAACCTGCCAAAATTTGACCTATTCTAACCTGCAAAAATTTGACCTATTCTAACCTGCCAAAATTTGACCTAATCCAACCTGCCAAAATCCCTAAAAACTGAAGATAGACAAAGACGTTTCTGTTTTTAATTTTGAAATGGCATTTAGAGAATCTGATGTAGCACTTGTCTGCTATGATATAGAGAGAAGAGGACAGAAGAATGAGGATGTAAAGGACGAGGTTGAAGAGAGAAGACTAGAAGTTCGAGGCTGGATAGATGAGGTCTGGAGTACACTAGATATACCTGTTCTAATCTGTGGTTGTGCTGCTGATATGGTGGATACTAAGGTAAACCTAGATCTGTTCTAATCTGTGGTTGTGCTTCTGATATTGTTGATGCTATGGTAAACCTAGATCTGTTCTAATCTGTGGTTGTGCTGCTGATATGGTGGATACTAAGGTAAACCTAGATCTGTTCTAATCTCTGGTTGTGCTTCTGATATGCTTGATACTAAGGTAAACCTAGATCTGTACTAATCTGTGGTTGTGCTTCTGATATTGTTGATACTAAGGTAAACCTAGATCTGTTCTAATCTCTGGTTGTGCTTCTGATATGCTTGATACTAAGGTAAACCTAGATCTGTACTAATCTGTGGTTGTGCTTCTGATATTGTTGATGCTACGGTAAACCTAGATCTGTTCTAATCTCTGGTTGTGCTTCTGATATGGTTGATGCTACGGTAAACCTAGATCTTTTCTAATCTCTGGTTGTGCTTCTGATATGCTTGACACTAAGGTAAACCTAGATCTGTTCTAATCTGTGGTTGTGCTTCTGATATTGTTGATGCTACGGTAAACCTAGATCTGTTCTAATCTCTGGTTGTGCTTCTGATATGCTTGATACTAAGGTAAACCTAGATCTGTACTAATCTGTGGTTGTGCAGGGGCTGTTTACATCCAAGACAATTCTAGATACTTCAATGAAGTCCCAGACAATTTTAGATACTTCTATGATATTCTTCACAATTTCAGAGAATTCAACAAAATCCTAGACAATCCTAGATGCTTCTATGATATCATACACAATTCCAGAGAATTCTATGAAATTTTAGACAATTCTAGAGAATTCTATGATATACAATTCTACAAATTATTTTACTACAATATTTTATTTTCCTAGGCAATATGTAAGAATCCTTTGATTTTCCAGAGAATTCTAGGAAATAATTCTAGAGAATTCTGTGATATACAATTCTAAAAAATACTTTACTATAATATTTTATATTTCTAGACAATGGTAAGAATCCTTTGATTTTCTAGAAAATTCTATGAAATAATTCTAGAGAATTCTGTGATATACAATTCTACAAAATACTTTACTACAATATTTTATATTCCTAGACAATGGTAAGAATCCTTTGATTTTCCAGAGAATTCTATGAAATAATTCCAGAGAATTCTGTGGTAGCCTAAACATTTGTGTTAGTTTGTCACGTTAGAAAAAGTACTAGAATAAATTTAAACTGAAGCAGAGTGTTCATGGCCAAACACTATTACAAATGGTATGGAATAAAGAGAAAATGAGTGAACTAACTGAATAATTTAGGAAAATAGTTTGCATAAAAGTTTGCATAAAATCTTGCGAAAATTTGCATGAAAAATTTAATCTAGCAGACCCCCGGCAGGAGATTGATTACACTGCAGTGCTCTCTAGAATGAAATGAAACAACTCGCTGCCATAATTTTTATAAGAAAACTTTCTCCGCTCTATAAATCATCAAAACTATTTCATTTCTTAAACAACTTTATTTTTAGACCCGGGATGCTTGTGCACTACTGCCTGAGTCCCTGGGTATGGAGGGATGCTTGACAAGCGCAAAAACTGGTTTGAACACGCGACTTATATTTGAAATGTGCGCGGCGGCCGCGCTAGACTGCAACAAAAGTACCATATTGAAGACTAAACTAAGACGACCAACTTCTCTAAAACTGGAGGAGGTATCTCGTGAGCCTGTTCTAAGATCCATATCAGAGAAACAAAAACAGCTGCGATTAGGAATCAGTTCTCTCCTAGTAAATAAGACTGAGTTACAAAACATATCAAGAAATACTTCTTGTCCCTCTCCCTTCTCCTCAACCCTATCTCAGTTCTCCCCCTACAGTCCTCACTCTCGGAGCTCCCAACTAGTTCTCCAACCTCTCCGACCTGTACCTGAGCGTCCTCAATCTTCCCAAGCTCAAATTCAACCGAACCGGCTGAGCTGTCGACCCGGCCGGTCAACTAGACCTGGGAGTCGAGCTCGGGCTGTTGAACCTCCGACCTCGCCTAGCTGTGATAATCAACCTTGCTACTCTCCAACCAGCTCTCTACTTAGTGGTCCACTCTCCCCAACCATATCCATACTTTCACCCTTTTCAGGACCCCATTCAGAGACGTCAATGACCTCGCCCTTTCAACCTGCGTCAGAGACGTCCCTGACTTCTCCTCTGCCGACCCTGGCAGAATCCCCGTACCTTCAAGTCTCAGATAGAGACAGCATATCTAGTCATAGTCAAACAGACAGTATTTCAGTCAGGTAGCCAATTTTTTTCTTAAAATTTAATTTTCGGAAAATTCCGCATAGAAGCCCAAAAGGCCAGGTTTTGCTTTACAAGATTTATTAACTTTAAGTTTACTAATTCCGCATAACTCAAGCTAGACTTTACCCCGAAAACACTGACTATGGCCGGTTATGCGGGCTAGTAAACCGTTGCTAGGGTTAACAAACAATGATTTTAATTTTTAAAAGTCGTTCTTTTTAGAAACGCACTGTATGCACCATTACATTTTTAAATTATACGAACTTGAGAATTTAACATGCCAATTATTAAGATAATCCGAAATTAAATGACGCAGAGAGGATTTAAGAAGAGAATTGTTTTTATTTTACTTTTTGTTTCAAATTATTCTACATTTAAATATTTTTTAGAGCTACGGTTCCAAACTATAAATGGAACAGGTGGGGGGAGAGGGGGGAGAAGAGAACGGTTTGGAGCGGAGAAGGGGAGTGGTGTAAGGAGAATCCCTGGTCGAAGGGGTTCAAGGAGAACACTGAGCTACGGAAGAAGGGGTTCCAGGACGGAAAACTGGACAAATGTTTAATCATGTGATCTCTCTCTATCTCTCTCTCTCTTTCTTTCGTTCTTCTAACTTTCATCCCGGACTTAAATACATTATTGATCTGTAATATCGATTTTATTCCATCTTAGAAACGTGACCCCCCCCCCCCCGCCGTCTTCTTATTCCCCAATGTTTCTAACGTATAACCCTCCTTTCCTGCTCATCAAATCCCCAACACGACACCACCCTCCCCCCCTCCCCAGAAATCCCCAGACCCCATCTCGTATTTGATGTTAGTTAACTATTATGATGAATAGAAGTCAAATGTTATTTGTTAAATATCGCAGATCATTCATTGTAATCAAACAAAAATGAATAAATATATACAATACAATATGTATTATAAACATACATTCTATAACATTCTGACATATCTTAGTTTCAAATTACGCACAAAAAGAAGGAAATGCTCACTTGCCTCAAACTCTAATTTTCCAATCGCTACATCTAGCTGCGACTTGGTTACACAACCAACCTTTGATGTTTTTAACTTTGCCTATTAAGTATTTGGTCTAGCAGATCTCATAGTTTGAAATATCAAAGGTCTACGTCGATATTAGAATAATCCAAGTGTTAATTTTCAATGAAAGTTTCAAAATGTATCAAAAATACATCTAAAAGGGAATATCAAATGATCCTCCATTTAAAGAGTGGTTTGTCTGATTCATAACGGCACCCTGTAACAATTTGTAAGATCAAGGATGAATGATATATTCCTTATTTATAGCTAAAAATTGATTATTTTTAGGGTATACAGGGTACCGTTGTGAATCGGATAAGGCTTTCTGTAAATGAAGGGTTCAGTTGAAATTAAGTGTACAGCCCCTAAGGTTATAAAAATGTAAATAATTATTTTGATTTCTTGTATTTACAGAAATAGAAAAAGAAGATTTATGTTTTCCTATTCAGAACCGTTTAATCCTTAGGTTTTAGAACCTACGAAAACATTTCTAAATCTGAGAGATAAAAACATTAATCTTTCACTGTGCACTGTGCAGCCACAGTATTAACTATAATACGAACAGAATGCAAGGCATAACATCTAGTAATTTTTAAATCATAGTGACAAAACGTAGTACAGGGTTACTAAAAAAAACGACTAGACGGAATGTATGTTTCCTTATATTTATAATTCCCTGCAACTGTAAACGTGTTTCTTTCTTTGCTCAATCATTAAAAATGTCATAAAAAGACTATAATAAAGGCTTCGAGGCAGGGAATAGGAATAAAGGGAAAGGACATGGCGCACAAACTATTCTTCTCATTCTGTCAAGAATTCAATAAAAAATATAAAAACATGGAAATACAAAATAAAGGAACTTGATATTTTCAGTTTGTTGATAGTACAGTTTGCAGCAAAGAAGGATTTAGGATGCAGTTTCCCTGAAATTTACACAAAATCTGGACATTTTACTTTCCTCGTTAAACGAAGATATAAAAGAAAAGATAAATAGGAAATTCTGAAATCCAAAGCAAACATTTTCATTTATTACTGAATTGGAGCCGGCCTAAGCACAAAAAGAAGATTAAAACTTTTCTCTGAAAAAAATATGTTATATAGAATTAATAAAGTGATTAAACCGCAAACAATTGTTCCATCTGCTTTGTTCAAAGTTCCAGATGGTTTTTAATAAAAGTCTAGACTTCAAAAACAGACTGTCTGACCAAAAAAGCGATAAATTAAAATATTAAAAATTCATTTAAAGGTAGTATTTTCGCATAAAATATTTGTTAAACTTTCCTTTTATTTCCTGAAATTCCAGGAATTTCGCTGCAGAGAGGCATGCACAAACATATTTAGCTTGATTTAGCTTGAATACTACAGATCAGACTCAGACTATAAAGAAGAACTATGACTACTGAAGATCAGACTATAAAGGAGAATTATGACTATTACAGATAAGACTATAAAGAAGAACTATGAATACTACAGATCAGACTATAAAGAAGAACTATGAATACTACAGATCAGACTATACAGAAGAATTATGACTACTACAGATCAGACTATAAAGAAGAATTATGAATACTGAAGATCAGACTATAAAGAAGAACTATGAAAACTGAACATCAGACTATAAAGAAAAATTATGACTACTACAGATCAGACTATAAAGAAGAATTATGATTACTGAAGATCAGACTATAAAGAAGAACTATGACTTCTACAGAATAGACTATAAAGAAGAATTATGACTTCTACAGATCAATTCCCTCAAATTTTAAAAATTTATCAAAATACAAACAGAAAAATCTCACAAAATCTTTTTCGTTATTGTTTTAAAATATAATTTTTAACAAAAAAGCTAAAAATAAACCTAGTAGGAAACCCCTCGGTATAATTTATCTCCGTATATATAGTAGATACCGGATAAACATAAACAAATATTGAATAATGAATAGATCCAGGTTGTATGCATCACCGCTTACACTACTTAATATATTCGCCTATATTCACAAACATATTGTACCTAGAGAACCATGGTACCAAAATTATATACTATATATATATATATATATTTATATTTACATATTTACATAATGAACCTAGAGATCCATGTACAAAACATACCAAAATCATCTTTTACATATATATATATATTCACAAAACATAGTGAACTAAATCATCTATTTTATATACAAATGCTAGGGCGCCCATCTTTTATTTAACTTTTAATTGTGGCTTTATTTGTAAGTGTCTTCTCAATATAAAACAATAACAAAAAGAAGGTTGTGGATTTAATAATATTTTTGGTGCATTTTCAAAATTTTACAAAAAGCAAAAACTTTTGGACACACATTTGATTCAAACGGGCAGACAGATAGACAGACAATCAAATTATATTTAAGATATTTTTTTTTTACTTTAAAAATTTTGAAAAAAAGTATTTATGAAGTTTCTGGTAGTAAAATATATCCACTTCAAGCCTTTTTTGAAAAATTCAATATCGAAATACAGAGAACCAGAAAACTCTGGAATAGGAAGTCGACTACTCAAGTTATGACTTTTAACAGTTCAATATAAGACACAGCAACAGTGCAGTATAAACAGACCCAATACTATTCTACAATTTTCTTGCAGGGGTCCATTTAATTCCATGATTCCATTTAATTCTATCCCATCGATTAATATTAGGGGCAGAAATTAACCATGTTGTTGTTGTAAACAGTTGAAAGTATGATGTCATATTATAGAAAAAATTCCATACTGCAGAATATGTAGGGAGTGTTTATTTTTCTGTCATAATCTATCTTTTATATTGATTACTGATATTTACATCTTGTAACACCCAAAATGCAGTACACAATTTTGTGTACACAATTCTGTGTGCAAAATTCTGTGTTCACAATTCTGTGTAAACAATTTTGTGTACACAATTCTGTGACACAATTCTGTGTGCACAATTCTGTGTAAACAATTATGTGTGTACAATTTTGTGTAAACAATTCTGTGTACACAATTCTGTGACACAATTCTATGTGTACAATTCTGTGTGAACAATTATGTGTGTACAATTTTGTGTAAACAATTCTGTGTACACAATTCTGTGACACAATTCTATTTTTCCAATTCTGTGAAAACAATTCTGTGTAAACAATTCTGTGTACACAATTCCGTTTACACAATTTTGTGTGCACAATTCTGTGTACACAATTCTGTATACACAATTCTGTGTACACAATTCTGTGTACACAATTCTGTGCAAACAGTTCTGTATACACAATTCTGTGTACACAAATGCATTATATGGACCCATGTTTCCTTGTTATTACAGTATGCCATTTTAGACTTGAAAAAGGCGTTTGACTAGAATTTTTTGAAGATTATCATGAGCCATCTTCTACTTGATCTAATCTAAAAATTGGAAAGTAATTTTTTTTTAAATCCTAAAATTTATTTTTATCTAAGATGTCCCAGGTATTTCTTACGTTTTATTACTTTGACGGAGCAGAAATATCAGGTCAAAGTTATGTTTTCAAACATTTTTAGAAAAAAATGATTTAGTTAATTTTATAACAAAACCCTTGTTTACGGGAAATGTTATCAACTTTTAAAGAAAATACCTTTCTTTCAGTAAATGCAAGGTTTGCATAATCTTTATGGAATCTTTTTATGAACAAATAAAACTATGCAGCGCGCACACACATTTTACATTTCCTGAACAGCTATAGATACAGAACACACTTTTTACATTACCTGAACAGCTATAGATACAGAACACACTTTTTACATTACCTGAACAGCTATAGATACAGAACACACATTTTACATTTCCTGAACAGCTATAGCTACAGAACACACCTTTTACATTTCCTGAACAGCTATAGCTGCAGAACACATCTTTTACATTTCCTGAACAGCTATAGCTACAGAACACACCTTTTACATTTTCTGAACAGCTATAGCTGCAGAACACACCTTTTACATTTCCTGAACAGCTATAGATACAGAAAACACTTTTTACATTTCCTGAACAGCTATAGCTGCAGAACACACTTTTTACATTTCCTGAACTGCTATTGCTTCAGAACACACATTTTACATAACCTTAACTGCTATATCTGCAGAACACACATTTTACATTACCTGAACTGCTATATCTACAGAACACACATTTTACATTTCCTGAACAGCTATATCTACAGAACACACATTTTACATTTCCTGAATAGCCATATCTACAGAACACACATTTTACATTACCTGAACAGCTATAGCGACAGAACACACTTTTTACATTTCCTGAACAGCCATATCTACAGAACTAAACGTTATTGTGAAAACTTTTTTGTTACACTTTTTTACAACTGACAATCAAAACTGTTTATTCGTTTCTAAGAAAGATTTGAAAAAATGTTCTATACGTTGCGTTGTATTAAAATGTTCAAGCCTTAATGTTTCTAACGTTACACTTTATTAAAATAAAATTGTTTCTAAATGAAAGCATTGCAAGATTTCCTCCGTGATAATTACATTTTTTTACTCACCCTGCATGTTGCTGTTGTATTGTTAACCTTTTTAGAGAATGTGTAGAAGAATATGCATTATGCAATATAAAGATGTTATAATATTGTTATTTTTAACGATTTTTAAAATTTGTAAATGATAGTTTTTAGCATTAGACTTTCAACTCAAAGTGTGTCTTTAAGGGAATAGAGACGTAATTTCAAGTGACCTTACATTTATGGAGTGGCATGTCCAGTAGGGGTGATCAATATTGGAATAGAGCCAACTGCCCACCGGAAGGCCACAAAAAATAATTTTACTTTTTATGTTCATGTTTTACATCATTTT
The DNA here is from genome assembly GCF_000591075.1 of Eurytemora carolleeae. Classification (NCBI taxonomy): domain Eukaryota; kingdom Metazoa; phylum Arthropoda; class Copepoda; order Calanoida; family Temoridae; genus Eurytemora; species Eurytemora carolleeae. The sequence continues at coordinate 13,530 of NW_019396847.1, read as the reverse complement.
CCTGGAAATTCAATGCTAAATTCAAATCTGAAAAGTGATTTAAAAAATTGAAAATTGAGTGAGTCATAGCTAAAAAACTCATCAAAAACATTAAAAAGTTTTAAAACCGGAATTTAGTGCCGTTATTTGGCCATAACTTCTTTAGATTTTAATATATTTAAAGATGGTTTTCGAATCTGAATTCAGCATGAAATTTCCAAGAAAATGATGTATCATATTTATTTTTTGAAATATTTTTTTAGGGCTTGCGGCGATTTCTCCAATATTAAATTGTTAATTTGCAACCCTATGGACGATTTTGAAATTTTTTTGATTACAATATTTTTATTAATTTAAAACGCAGCGACCTCAGGTGGGCGGCTGGCTGAGTTCTAAAAAAAGTCACAACTCAATCACCCTTAATGTCCAGCATACTTTTACAAGATAGGAAAACACTCCTAATTTTCAAATATTTAATCAGATAAAGGTATACACGTTATCATTGGGAATCGAGCATGGCCCTCTTTAAATGGAGGATCACTTGAAATTATCATCGTGTATTTGACGAGCTTAAAAAATAGGCATGTTTTACACTTCATAAAATGAGTTAAAATTCGGCAAGGCAAACCACTTTTGAATGTGGAACAGTAGTTCTAAACTATTTTAGATTAGTTTAGGGTTAATTTTTTGTTTTTTTACGCAATGCAGACTGACCCTTTTCTTCTATCTAACAGAATTCATAGTTTAAAATATCTAAGGTCTACAACATTGGGTAACAAAGATAAAGGGGTTAGAAATATAAGTTTGTGAACAACTCAATTCCTTTAGACATTCTTATCTAACAGAAGTCATAGCTTGAAATATCAAAAGTCTACAACACCAGCTTGCAAAGATATAAGGATTAGAAAATTATAATTTGTGGCGAATTTTTAGTTTTTTTTGTTTGTTTTTTTATATTTACAAAGTGAGTAAAAAAGTGGCATTAGCTTTAGTTTACAAGTCACGATGAAAATGTTTTCAGAGTTCATGTTTGACAAGTGCTAAATTTTTTTAACACAAACAACGCGAAATTAAATTATTTAACATTTATTCTTTTCAAAAAAAAACAATTAAAAAATCTGTTTTTTTTCTATTCTAAAGTTTCATAAAAATCTATTGATGAATAAAACATAACACCCATTTTCCATTTGATAAAATATTGTTGCATTTTAGTAAGTATCTACATTTCTAAATTTTTCAACCTAAAAATGAACCATGCCAACTGAAGTTATGATTTCAAGTAGTCAAATAAACATGAAACCCAGCAATTGTGTTTGTTCACAGACCCGTTCCATGCTTAATAAGTTGATTTGTTTGCAATTAGTAAATCATTTGCTTTATAACAGAAAATGCATATGTAAAATTTCTTAATGTCGTCTTCCTTTTCCAGAGTTTTAGTGGGTTTCATCAAACAATGGCAAATCAAAAACCTTTAACGTCCAAGAAACATTTATAAGATTTGAATTTTCACTAATAGCATGTTACAAAAAAACTCGTTTACACTTTAGAAAGGAACTAAGTTTTTTTTTCTCGAAATTTACTAATCCCTATATCTTTCCAACCCGATGGTTTAAACCTTGTATATTTCAACACTTACGACATCGGGTTGCAAAGATATATTAAATTAAAATTAGAGTTTTTGGCATAAGCTCATTTTCTTTAAACTTGAAATGAAAAACCATAAGTCTTTGCTCTTATAATCATCAGTCGAATCTCTTACATTGATATATTAGAGACGTTTTGAAATGTTTTGATTGGCAGAATTATTGTAACACTTTTGAAATTAAAACTCAGCCCTCATAGTCTAACGTTTTATGAACAACATTTTCATCAGACTTATATATAACGTTATATATAAAAAAGTTATGAAACGTTTTGATTTACAGAATTACATTTTTTTATTGAAATTTTACTCTGTAAAAAAAACTTTCGTTTCCTGATTAATAAAATAATAACCCATTTCTGCAACATTGAATTTTTCCTTATACCGTAAGGGAAAACGTTTCAAAAGTTTTCATAAACAGTGATGCATTTTTCAGTTATACAACGTTACACTTTTTATAAGTTGAACTTTGAAATAGAAATCCTTTCGTTACGATATTCAATCAAATCACAATTAATTTTTCAAACGTTAGACTTTCAAGCTTCCCTTGGAAACAAAACATTTCTTTACGTTATGGTCAAAAAAGTTGTAGATATTAGAAAAATAACGTTACATTTCCACAAAACGCTAACGTTGGAGGTATATTCCTCTAACGTTAACGTTTAACGTTAACGTTAGGTATGAGCTCTTATAACGTTAACGTTTAACGTTCACGTTATATAGAATATATCCAAACGTTACACATTATTGTAACGTAACGTACAAAAACGTAAATTTTACGTTACGTTACACTATCGTTGACATCTCTAAGCTATAGATACAGAACACACATTTTACATTACCTGAACAGCTATAGATACAGAACACACTTTTTACATTTCCTGAACAGCTATAGCTACAGAACACACATTTTACATTTCCTGAACAGGTATAGGTACAGAACACACTTTTTACATTTCCTGAACAACTATAGCTACAGAACACACATTTTACATTTCCTGAACAGCTATAGATACAGAACACACTTTTTACATTATCTGAACAGCTATAGCTGCAGAACACACTTTTTACATTTCCTTAACAGCTATAGCTACAGAACACACATTTAACATTTCCTGAACAGCTATATCTACAGAACAAACATTTTACATTTCCTGAACAGCTATATCTACAGAACACACTTTTTACATTTCCTGAACAGCTATAGATACAGAACACACTTTTTACATTTCCTGAACAGCTAAAGCTATAGAACACACATTTTACATTTCCTGAACAGCTATAGATACAGAACAGACATTTACATTATCTGAACAGCTATAGCTACAGAACACACATTTTACATTTCCTGATCAGCTATAGATACAGAACACACATTTTACATTTCCTGAACTGCTATATCTACAGAACAAACATTTTACATTTCCTGAACAGCTATAACTACAGAACACACATTTTACATTTCCTGAACAGCTATATCTACAGAACACACATTTTACATTTCCTGAACAGCTAAAGCTACAGAACACACTTTTTACATTACCTGAACAGCTATAGATACAGAACACACATTTTACATTTCCTGAACAGCTATAGCTGCAAACACACTTTTGGCGCCGTGACAAACTCCTGAAAGACAAACTCCTGAAAGACAAACTCCGGAAAGACAAACTCCGGAAAGACAAACTCCTGAAAAGACAAACTCCTGAAAGACAAACTCCTGACGAGACAAACTCCTGACGAGACAAACTCCTGACGAGACAAACTCCTGAAAATAAAAAATTCTGAAATACAAACTCCATAATTGAGTTTGTCTTTCAGGAGTTTGTCACGGCACCCACACTTTTTACATTTCCTAAAAAGCTATAGCTGCAGAACACACTTTTTTACATTTCCTGAACAGCTATATCTACAGAACACACATTTTACATTTTCTGAATAGCTATAGCTACAGAACACACATTTTACATTTCTTGAACAGCTATAGCTGCAGAACACACATTTTACATTTCCTAAAAAGCTATAGCTGCAGAACACACATTTTACATTTCCTGAACAGCTATATCTACAAAAAAAATAAGTAAGACAAATAAAACAGAATAAGACTTTAAAAACAAATCTATCAGTCACTTCAAACTAAAGTAAAGAATGATTTCAATCATAACTCCTGTTACTGTAGAAACTATTGAGAAAAAGAAAAATGTTTTGAATTCCTAATATGTAATATGTAACCATGTAACCATGTAACCGAATTTGCTTTTTTCATACTTGTACGTCAAATAAAAATTTAATTTTATCTTTAATCAAAATCCAAAGCACTTCCTTTAATCATTATTCTTAGAATGCAAAGCACTCCCTTTGATATTTATTCCATATTAAGAAAGAAAAGTACTACCTTTAATCATTATTCTTTGTTAAGAATGCAAAGTACTCCCTTTAATCATTATTCTATACCAAGAAAGCAAAGTAATATGAAACTTAATGAAAGTTGACATCAAAACTTGAAAGTCTAAACTTTAGTTTCTTCCCAGTGTAATTTTAGATTAAGCTTTTAATCCATTAAAACAGACTTCAGGCTCAACAACAATTTTTATCTGAATATATCTATTTTTCTGGATGTTTATAGATCCATCTAGATTCTAGATTCTTAGCTAGACCTATTTATTCTCCTTCTAGATTCTTCTAGATATAACTGAATACATTCCTTAAGGGCTATGTTTAAATATAGATACATCTATTAATCTCTAGATTCGTCTAGATACATTTATTAATTTTCTAGATTATCCTAGATATATCTATTTACCTTCTAAATACAAACTGGATTATTCTAGAACAATTTATCATCTAGATTTTCTAGATTTATATGAATTCTTTTAGAACTATATGTATCTTCTAGATTTTCTATATCTATCTGGATTCTTCTTGAACTATGTGTCTTCTAGATTTTCTAGATGTATCTGGATTCTTCTAGAACTATGTATTTTCTACATTTTCTAGATCTATCTGGATTCTTCTGGAATACATATCTTCTACATTTTCTAGATCTATCTGAATTCTTCTAGAACTATGTATCTTCTAGATTTTCTAGATCTATCTGGATTCTTATTGAACTATGTGTCTTCTAGATTTTCTAGATGTATCTGGATTTTTCTAGAACTATGTATTTTCTACATTTTTAGATCTATCTGGATTCTTCTAGACTATATATCTTCTACATTTTCTAGATCTATCTGAATTCTTCTAGAACTATGTATCTTCTAGATTTTCTAGATCTATCTGGATTCTTCTTAAACTATGTATCTTCTAGATTTTCTAGATCTATCTGGATTCTTATTGAACTATGTGTCTTCTGGATTTTCTAGATGTATCTGGATTCTTCTAGAACTATGTATTTTCTACATTTTTTAGATCTATCTGGATTCTTCTAGACTATATATCTTCTACATTTTCTAGATCTATCTGTATTCTTCTAGAACTATGTGTCTTCTAGATTTTCTAGATGTATCTGGATTCTTCTAGAACTATGTATTTTCTACATTTTCTAGATCTATCTGAATTCTTCTAAAACTATGTTTCTTCTACATTTTCTAGATCTATCTGGATTCTTCTAGACAATGTATCTTCTACATTTTCTAGATATATCTAAATTCTTCTAGAACTATGAATCTTCTACATTTTCTAGATCTCTCTGAATTCTTCTAGACTATGAATCTTCTAAATTTTCTAGATCTATCTGAATTCTTCTAGACTATGTATTTTTCTACATTTTCTAGATCTATCTGAATTCTTCTAGAACTATGTTTCTTCTACATTTTCTAGATCTATTCTTCTATAACTATGTTTCTTCTACATTTTCTAGATCTTTTTATCTTTTTATTTTCTGGACCATATTTAACTATGTTCTAGACCTTTAGGTTCTACCATAGAGATGTAGCAATCCGTAGATTAATTTAAATAACAAATAGGACATTAGATGTCGTCTTTTTAAGATATATGCGTGTTTCATTCACAATAACCTTAATTAATATATGTATCAATCTAGCTAACTGTAAACAGTAAGCCTTTAGATTCTGCTGGGCTAAATTTCAAAAGAAAAACTGTTTTTATTTATTTATTATTATGTGTACACTTAAATTGATTACGTAACTATTATAATACTTTTTTAGATTTTTTGAAATTTAGCAGGCTTTTCCCTCATCCCCCCCCCCCCCGAATCCAATATACTGGGGGATACCTTATAATCTTATATCTGTACCTTATCTGCGCCTTTGTCTTGTAATTTCAGTTATTTACATAATTTATTCATTAATAATATTGATTGTTCAAATCTAGAAACATATATGAAAATAAACCTGCTAGAAACCTAGAGCAATGCAGGAACATGAAAATAAACCTGCTAGGAACCTAGAACTCTTCATGAACATGAAAATAAACCTGCTAGAAACCTAGAACTCTTCATGAACATGAAAATAAACCTGCTAGGAACCTAGAACAATGCAGGAACATGAAAATAAATCTACTAGAAACCTAGAAGCCTTCATGAACATGAAAATAAACCTGCTAGAAACCTGGAACTCTTCATGAACATGAAAATAAACCTGCTAGAAACCTGGAACTCTTCATAAACATGAAAATAAACCTGCTAGAAACCTAAAACAATGCAGGAACATGAAAATAAACCTGCTAGAAACCTAGAACTCTTCATGAACATGAAAATAAACCTGCTAGGAACCTAGAACAATGCAAGAACATGAAAATAGAAACCTAGAACTATTAATGAACATGAAAATAAACCTTCTAGAAACCTAGAAATCTTCAAATAAACCTAATAAGAGAGAATATTATAAACATGAAAATAAAAGTACTGGAAATTTTTAAAATTTTATGAACAGAAAATAAACCTACTAGGAGAGAATATTATAAACATGAAAAAAAACGTACTGGAAATCTAAACAGAAAATAAACCTACTAAAAGAGAATATTATAAACATAAAAAATAAACGGAATTATGAATTCAGGAGAATTTTTTTCCTCCCTTTTTTCCTCTTTCCATTAATTTGTCGAGCTGAAGTATATAAATGTTTATAGAAGTATCCATTATTTTATAAAAATTGCTGAGCAATGTAACAAACAGCGGACATTATAAACACTAGGTCTCAGTAATGGTGAACAATACACCGCTTTTCCGCTACACATAATCAATTTATGGACTGGGGGAAGTAATATTATAAAATAGTTCAAGAAAAGAAAGGAAATAATGAGGAGAGGGATTATATGTCAAACGGAAGGAGAAGGGTAGAAAGATAGATAAACGAAGGGATTATAAATATATTAGATATTACATTACAACAGGAATACTCATTATATACAGCCTTTAACCTTGTTTCCTTGCCTCTACAATTCATGTTTTTTTCTTCTTTTATTTCCGAACAAATGCATTCTTGCATTTAATACACCTAAATAAACTTCGATAAAGAAACCACTATCGAAAATAATCAATTTTCAGATCACTGGAATATCTTTTTCACTGTTACTCCGTTTAAAGTGTGAAGGGTAGTTGTGAATCGGGCATTTCCACTTTTTCAAATGAACGGTCATTTGAAATTACAACGACATTTTCTTTTAAAAAAACATTTGTGATTCTTAAAAAAAATTAAATCTTCAAAATTTATATTGAATTAAACAATCTATGGGGAAAAGAGTGAACATGAGGAAGAATTGAAAAATTACAAGAATGTTGGGGGAAAAAAAATAATAAAAATTACAAGAAAGCTGGTAAAAAAAAATAAAAATTACAAGAATAAATAATATTATTTTATGAATAACCCAGAAACTGGATGATAAATCAGGAATACAGTAAGGAATTAAAGGGAGTGTTCGCGAACAATGAAAGAGGGTATAGGCTTACGGGGAAAAATCAGCGCTTTGATCGCTACTAATCTTACTTCAATCTATTGCGTTTATAAGAGAAAATTGTTAAAAACCACTCATACGCTACGTCCATACAAATTCAGAAAATTGCAACATTCAATTCGGATTGTAAAATAATCAATTGCATTTTAAACAAATCATTCAGATCTTACAAACAATAGTCATCGATTATTTTTCGGCGCATTCGTTTAGAGCTAATATAATATTTTTAATTTTATTTTTAAAATTTCGCTTGCGCTGGATTTTCGAACATTTCTGGAAAATATGAAAATATCAGATCATAAAAAAATAAAAAACCTGAAATATCAACTATATACGAAGGCGTCGAAAAATTCTTGATGATAATTTGTTCTGGTATCTGAATGATTTTCTTGGAATTAAATAGATTTTCGAATTGTTGAATGTTGCAACTTTCTGAATTTGTAAACTACGTTCTTCGGCATGAGTCGTTTTTAATAATTTTCTACTTATAGACGCAACAGATAAAAGTAAGATTAATTACGATCAAAAGCGCTTATTTTTCGTCGTAAGCCTATGCCCCCTTTAATTTTTCGCGAACACTCCCTTTAACATTAATATAAAGACCTCTAACAGGAATATGAAGAGGCTAGAATTAAAAGAAAACTTGAGAGTAAGCAGAAAAGAAAGATAAAAAAGTATTATAGAAAAAAAAAATTGGAGAAGCATTGAACATAATGAAAAGAAAGAAAACTTGAAAAGATAAAAAATAATAAAAAATCACGTTTAAATTGTTTAAATTGTTACGCAGTATCAGCGGAGATTTTCTTAACTTGAAAAACATTACGTATTAGCTGAAGTGCCCGGCTTTTATTGAGTAAATCAGAATAGGAGCCATAGCCTGCCCTCTGATTACCAACTCTGATTGTCGAGTGTTGGAAAAGGCACTTCAGCTAGTTCTGTATAATTTCAAGTGACCCTACGTAATACCATTAAAAGCTAAAGTCTGATCAAGTATGATTTATGAATTAAATTTCCATGTTATAGTTTTGAAAACTGATTATTTTTCCCTTGTGGGTTCTCTACAAAAGTGACTTGTGCATACTACAGAAAAACATGTAGAAATTACTTGAATTTAACACTTTAAATTCTAGAAAAAAAACACGACAATATCTTTCACATTATTGATTTGGATCAAATTTAGAGGGTATTTTTGTGAATCGGCCATTGTCATATTGCCATATTTCCATATTGCCATATTGCCATATTGCCATATTGCCATATCGCCACATTGTCATATTGCCATATTGTCATATTGCCATATTGCCATATTGCCATATTGCCAAATTGCCATATTTTCATATTGCCATATTGCCATATTGCCATATTGCCATATTGTCATATTGCTATATTGACATATTGCCATATTGCCATATTGCCATATTGCCATATTGCCATATTGCCATATTGCCATATTGCCAAATTGCCATATTGTCATATTGCCATATTGCCATATCGCCATATTGCCAAATTGCCATCTTTGCATTACAGGTCATTTAAAATTACAGTTCCAGTCCTTGTTAGTATAACACGCACCCCTCACCCTTCAGTAAAAGTAAATTCAACCTAAAGTCTGACCGCATCAACCTTGTTGCATCGGCTAGTCCTATGGAGTGTCTACTTTATTTACCCAATGTCTGGGCGATACAGTACAAACTGGGACCGGAAAGGTTGACCCGGCTCGGAAATTCAAATGTACTACGGCTACCTGGGATAAAGGTTACAGAATAACGATACAAGTATTGATTTGTATTCTGTCTACCTAGGATATTATTGTATTGAATTCCTCTCCCGAGAATTCTAATAAAAGTTTCCAAAGAAAATTCTTTAGATTTTCCCGTCAACATTCGACATTCGACATTAAAGGTTAGAAGAAGTAGAAACCACTCAACTATTTAGAAAAAGTAAACCTATATAAAGATTTTAACGTAGAAGCACTTAATCCTGGATTATTTCTTCTATATAGTTGACGCAGATAACATATTGCTAGATTTACAAAGGCACCCTTCAAAGCTTTGTCTGATCAAATATGAATGAGATATCCATATTTTTGTAACTGTTTGTTTTCATTTGTGGGTTCTCTGTAAAAGTGACTAGAGAATTTCTTGCCTATAAGAAACTGTGAAGAAATTATCAGAATTAAACACTTTTCGAGTTCTAAATACGACGCTATCTTTCACATTTTTTTATCAGATTCAGGTGTAAAGGATAACGTTGTTAATTGGGCAATAGGCAGTGCCAGCTTTGCGTTAACTTAAGATTACGCGTATAGCCTTCTTAAATTTCCATTTAAAAGAATTCTAAATTATTTCTGAAAATAATTTTGAGCCTTATCCTTTCCTATCAGTTTCCTAACAATTGGATTAATTTAAATTTAATCTACTTAAAATTCAGCGAACCTGTATTCAATGTCATTAAATTCAATGTGTCTAAGATTAATCTGTTTTTACTCCCAGATTCCTTCTTTTTGTCTGTTTTCAAATAAACCCGAAACGACCAACGGAGGAAAAATAGGCACGAAACACCCTGAATTGTTTAAAAAATCGTGATTCCTGATAAGAATTCCCCCCTCCCCCTAAACTCCTTGAAAAGTGCTGAAATTTATATTTTCTTCAACACTGCTAGCATCTAGATATATCCAGCTAGATATCCGCACTATTTTGGATAATGCATTAACATGCATGCAATGGTTCAATTTAGTAATTATTTTAATGTTTAATGTATCAACTTCTAAGAAAAACAAAATCCAATTTATAATAATTTGAACTATTATCTATTTAATTATTAGAGTATGTATAAATCAATATAAATATTTATACAAATTATCAATGAAGAGTGTATTTGCAGATTTATCCATTAATTATTATCAATACATTACTTTTATAAAATATTTGAAATATGACCTTTATATTCTCAACTTTTATAAGAAGATAAGAAGTAAATATACTCCTTGCATTTTTTTTTAATTTACCATTTCTTTATGTCTATGTCTATGTCTATGTCTATGTCTATGTCTATGTCTATGTCTATGTCTATGTCTATGTCTATGTCTATGTCTATGTCTATGTCTATGTCTATGTCTATGTCTATGTCTATATATTTGTCTAAGTCCATGTCTATGTCTATGTCTATGTCTATATGTCTATGTCTATGTATATGTCTATGTCTCTTTATATGTCTATGTCTATGTCTATATAGATGTCTATGTCTGGTTTAGTATTTGTAAAATAAATCAAAATCTGTGACAAACTGTAGAAAATGTACATATTGTACGGAAAAGATGGGTAGACGGGAGGAGAGGGAGGGGGGTGAGTCAATGGGCTCTATTAGCGTCGAAAGGGGGGGGGCCGGGTCCTGGGGATGGGGGCATTATGTGTACGAGTGAAGGGAAATCTGGTTCAGTGCAATACAATTGGTTCTGCTCCCTCTATTCACTGCTAATGGTTCAGTAAAGCTGTTAAATGTTTGAATATAATAGTTTTATTAGTCCCAGGTCCTATTAACCTAGGGTATCTATACTGTTAGTATATTTATAATGTACAGTACATAAAGATTACATTTTGTTGTATGTCACAGGAATTGTGGAAGACATTAAAGGTTCTGGTTCAATAACAGATATTGGGATCAGATGAGATATAAACACGGTATAAAAAAATGAGAGTGTAAAGACGACCATGTGAATGTTATTTGACGATCCCAAAGTTAAATTAAATTTTCAGCCTTGAATAAAGTCTACTAAAGAATTATTCAATGATTTGCAAAGAAAGAAAGAAGTTTAAAGCTGCAAAATATTGTGAATATGAGGAAACAGTATAAAATTCGGTACAGTCGTCTCTGAAGTCTCGTCCTATTTGGGTAACCCTGACATAGAAATAAGTGAAATTCCGCGACCCACGCGCCCATGTTTTAAAGGCCCCCCCCGTTTTTCCTAAACGTCTTTTACAATAATGTAGATTGTAGACAAATAGACATATATCAAGTAAATCAAATTAACTTATAAAAGCTCCACTTCCATCATGAATTACGTAAAAGTACATTTCCAGTGACAGAACAAAAGTTATGATTACGCTTTTACATGGGCGAGCTGTTAAAATGTAGGTACTTTAGTTGGCAATAAGGACGCACAAAGTGTGATTCAAAATCATGATGGAGCTCATTAAATAGATTTCCTAAATACTGACTTGTAATTTACTTAAAGAAGTTAACGCGTCGAAACAGATCATAATTGTTTTGAAAATCATACGATTTCATATCATTTGTAATCATTTTATAATCATTCATAAAATTGGAGGAAAATTTATATTTTTTGCAATTTATGAACTTTTTTCGTAAATACTATCATTCAGTCTTTTTAAAAATATTTTTATTTATCGAGTTGGTATCTTTGAGGTAAATGGTACCGCACCACAAATTATGATAAGAGATCAATCCCTTTTCAACGAATTAATTATGAACCATTATGGATTTAGACATCTTTAATCTATTATACCAGAGTTGACATCTTAATTATTGCAAACTTAATTAACCATATGGTTTGTATAAAGGGTGAGACTGCAATAAGCATTGAGCTGTATTATCGAATTCAGATATCACGAGTGAGTAGGATAGAGTAGAGGAGCCAATAATATTTTACAATTGTAAAAGGCAAAAATTTTTTACAAATAAACATAACAAAATAGCTTTTTGATTAACTTCTGAATTTTTGTGATAGGGATTTAAAAAAAAGTTTTTTCGATTCTGTTCCGTCTTGACGAATATGTTATTTAAAAAATAAATTGTTGAAATACATTGTAATATTGAACTATGTACAAGGTAACAATGTACATAACTATAAACATGTACCTTTTAGGACTTTTAATGTTTACCTTTCAAAATTATTGAAATGGATTCCTTCTTATTAATTTCATTTTTTAGCTTGATGCCGCAGCAGGGGTAGGGATATAATATTATGTGGAAAGAGCAAAAAAGTCGATTCAGAAATCATACGTACATATATTGGTTCATTATATTGAATTTTAATTTTGGCCCGATCGGTTCAGCCGTTTTGACTTTTATTGGATACAGCCAAGCAAGTAGAACGTGTGAACCCCCCCCATATTTGCGCCTGGGATGGGTATACAATATTATACATATCAATAAGTCCAACATTAAATATATGATAATACATTGTGGGAGGGATATATGGCACATATAACAGTACTATGTGTTCTGCATAATGTGTTGAGGGTAGATTAACAGTTGAATGGGGATAATACGGGGGAATGACACAGTTTCACTTTACACATTATCCATATATATATATATATATATATATATCTTTTTTTTCCAAAAGCGGAGTAAAATCGTCTCTTTATTTTATCTTCTAATTGGAAAAATAGCCAATAAATTGGTAATCATAACTGTAATTTTAGCTTATTTGTTTTTTTTTGTATTCAATATAATATACGGAATCTATTGAACCAGGAGTTTTCATGATAAGGTTTATTGCCAGCAGAAATCAAAAGTGAACTCCAAATCATGTTTTTCGAATTTTGGAGAAAAAGGAGAAAAATTTTGTTTTAATTTTCTAATTTTATTTAGGAAAATACTTGCAGATAATTGCAGATATATCAGGAGCAAAAAGGTTATTACTTGAAAACGACTCTTAAAGTTCTTGAAACATATTATTTTCATCATTTTTCAGTATATTCATATTTATTCCTATATATTCCTATATGTGCTCCTAAATATTCCTATTTATTTTTATGTATTCCTATATATTCGACTATATATTTCCATACATTACTAGATATTCCTAGATATTCCTAGATTTTCTTAAATATTACTAGATATTCTTATAAAATTTATATATTATAGAGGACGTGAGTCAGACTCTAAATAACAACGCATAACTAACTTCCAGTATATATATATTTCTTATAACTTATTACTAGAGGGTTCAGAACTAGAGTCAATATCGA
>NW_019396846.1:112349-140854 GCF_000591075.1 Eurytemora carolleeae | reverse complement strand
CACCATACCACCTTAATAATATATATATATACACCATACCACCTTAATAATATATATGTATATACGCCATCAGGTAGTCATCAATATTTTTCTAAGATTTAGAAAAATTATATTTTGGTTAAGTCAAGAATTTCAGCCATCTAACCTTTATAGTTTTTACGCAATATAAAAAAATAGCTAGAATAGGGTCAAACTTTAACCTAAACCTAAACCTAAACCTAAACCTAAACCTAAACCTAAACCTAAACCTAAACCTAAACCTAAACCTATACCTCCAAACCACCTGCATACGCATAAAAATACTGATTGTAAAACTTTATTGTTCAAATGCAAAATAAGAGCCGGTGTACAGCAGCATTATTCTGAAATCTTGATAACATGGAAGCAAATACATTTTAACAAAAACATATTTTAAAATTACATAGAAAAATTGTGTAAAATTTACCTAGAAATGGTAATCCTACTCCAAACACACCAGTTCCGATTCCATCTTAATAAATATAGTGTTTTATATAATATAATCTTATTCTTATGGTTCCCAGCGAACACAAAATTAGAGCTAAATATTAGAAGTTTTATTATATCATAATTTATAATTTATCATTCTTTACTTTAATAAATGTTTGATGATGAACATTTTTTTCGCAAAATTTCAAATAAAGCCTTATTAATAAGTATTTTAATAAGCCTTATTCATGACCTATTTAAGGACGTTAAAAGTAGGTCGATAACTCAAATAGCAAAAAAAAACTTATGGTAATTTGAAAGGAGCAACCTCTTTGCAGAGGTCAAAACTTCATGACCTCTGTGCACCGAACACGGAGGTCAACAGAGTCTACACATTACTGATTATATAATGACTCACATGGGTCTTCAAATATTTAAAGTTTGAAAAAAATCGAAGATTGTTCCTACCGACTTTTGGGAAAATGATTTCAAATGGCCTGACCCATTGACATCATTGTATTGAGGGTAATTTGATATTACGCTTACAGTTCTTTACAGACCACAAACTAAATATTTATTGTAAATAAGTAAATTGTACAAATTAATAACTTACTGGCAATGGCGGCTCCTACTGCACTAGTTACACCAACAGCAATTCCACCAACCACAACAGCATTTGGGTCAACACCCTTAATGTAGATTTCATTGTGATGTCCCATTCCCAATGATAAGAATAAGTAACAATGAGAAACTTAAAGTTGATTTTATATCTTAAAAAGTATAAAATTCTGACAAAACCTTGCATTATGTCTCTATAGTGTTCATGCGCAAGTCATTTTTTTTTTATCGTGAAATCATAATTAGAAATAACCAATTCTCCGGTAGAAAAACAAGCAAATCTTCGGCGTCAAACCTTATAGAAATCCAACGTATGGACCCGCTACGTATAGCAACATGGCGTATTTTCCGGGAGAACATTTTTTTATATTTTTGAAAAATTAAACGTTTTTGTAAAATATTGTAGCTTATCATTATCATTATCATAATTTCTATTTTTTTACATAACCTAGACATTAAAGGAGCAAAATAGTTTAATACGTACCTTTTAGGTTTGGAAAAAATTCTTAAAAGTACAAAAAAAAAAGTTCTCCATTAATGCTAATATGATTTCATAACATTCCGTTTTACCATTTAAATAAAAGGATTTTATGAAAATTATATCTACTTTACACTGATTATTTAATTTTTACCATTTAAATAAAAGGATTTTATGAAAATTATATCTACTCCCGGAAAATACGCCATGTTGCTATACGTAGCGGGTCCATACATTGGATTTCTATAAGGTTTGACGCCCAAATCTTCATAATTTTCTCAGATTCTTGTTGATCGGTCTTTATAAGGATTTTCACTCCAGTCCCAGGCACGCAAAAATTACAAGTATTTTCAAATTATTCAAAAAACATAAAAAGTTACCTTGCAATTATTTGCACAATTTACCATGTTTCCATTTGTATCATTGCACTAAAAAATAAAAGAGTAATAAAAAACCAAGAAAATAAATCTAATATATATATTTCTTAATTAAAATATATTTAAAGAAATTAGTTTACAATATAATTTTTTTCATTTAAATTTTTTTTACATTTAAACTTTTCCCTGCAACTCTTGTTTGAATTATAACATCCCTCTGGTCTATAATTTGAAGAAAAAAAACACAAAGCACTTTGTTGCACCAAATTTAGGACGTACATTGAGCTAGAGGGAAAAATTAAATTGATAGTTAAAAAAAAGTGTTAATATTCACGGTATAAGAACATTGGTTACTATGACGGCCTTGTCGTTTTAGGGCCTGTCAAAACAATTTCAAGAGACCCCCTTGCATGCCCGATTCAAAACAGTACTTTTTATCCCCTTTTCCCAACAAAATAGAGGAATATTCGTAGTTTTCTATAGTCTAAAATCTGACAGGTGGGTAAAGTGGCTTAGAGTAAATTAATTAGGTCTTTCAGTAAAGGTATAAAGTGCATAGCCCCAATTTTTCAAGGCCAGCTCATTAAAAAAACAAGACGGCCAACTTCAATGGTTGGTTGGGTGCTAGAAAGGTTTTCTAAAAATGTTGGAAAAACGTTAAAAAAATATTTGTTGGCAAATTTTGACATAGAAAGACGACTTTTAAACTCAAATTAGGACTTAAACTAGTTCAATGAACATTAAACATAGAAATTGTACAGTGTAAATAGACCCTTTTCAATTAATTGTACTTTGCTAAGTTACTAGTAAACATTTTTGCATTGTAACAATATCAAAACGCTAAAGTATTGCTATAATGTCGTCTTTCTATTCCATTGTTTTCTGGTTATCTCGGTAGCTAAAATTATAAAAAAAGGTATGGGCGATATTAGTTTTTATTTTTAAATCACCGACCAGCCTTTAGATCGCCCTATTCTACCCTATTCCTAACCCTGCACTTTGCATTCATATTATGTATCTCAATTATATTAGTGTTGCTGAAAAGTCACGAAGATTCAATGTGCTACAAATTATCCTGATAGTGAATGTCCTGGGGAAAAACAGAAAGAGGGGGGGGGGCAGACGTCACTTTTATACTTAAAGAACCACAATTAAAAAATAATTAATTAATTTTAAAAGGAAACACAGAAATAACTCTATAATTCTAAAACACAAAGGTTTAGATGGTTTAACTATTGCGTATCTGAAAGTCACATGAAATGAATGAAGTACATTAATGCACATCTCTAATTACCCTGTATATATTGTAAGCATATCCTTCAAATGCTTCCAGATTACATTTTGTATTTGTGAGATCACATGTTGTATTCCGGTTGGTTCTGCACATTTCATTATCCTTATCCAACCTGTCTCCAACCTGAATTAAATGAGTTTTTGGCAAAAACTCTGATTTTTCTAATCCGTATATCTTTGCAACCTGATGGTGTAAACCTATGATATTTCTAACTTTGACTATTTGATATAACATAAGATAGAATTAAAAAATTTAAGTTTGTGATCACGTTAAACTAAAGTAAATTATTCATAATATTAAAATCTTATATGTTATCAATCATAACTCCTCATATAGAAGAGCTATTGTGAAGAACAAAAATGGTTTGAATTTCTAATATTTAACCAGATAAATTTGTTTATTTCATACTTCTCAGTGAAATCAAACCTAGAAGAGCAACAACCTCGAAAATATTACTTTTCTCCTTCTATTTATAAGTAACAAAAATAAGCAATAATATTTACCGCAATCTCACACTGTTTCGGTCTTGTATATCCAACTGGGGGCTGAAAAATATTAAACTTTTATAATTCACTGATTTTAAAAGAAATTAAAAATTAAAATACCTTGTGATTATATTGTTCAGCGATCCAATCCAGATAACACCTTGCATCTAGTAAATCCAATTCTCATTTCTTAGCAATATATGATTACTGATGGTTAGCGTTATGAAGCCTATTTACCCTGAAGTCTGTTGTCANACAAATCTATACCATTTTATACGTTTTTGGAAAGCCGTTGGGTTCTTCAATAATCTGCAATAAAAATGGCAAATTTTATTGCGAAATCTAGTTAATAAGCAAAACCAAATACTTATTGAAAAACCTAGCTAATATTGATAGGCAAAAAATGTGCAAAAAACTTGCGCAAATGGCAACAAATCATACATTTTTAAAAGCCATTGACCCAGCAAATTCAGATCTGCAAAAACATTTTACAATTTGTTTAAACCTGCATGTGTATTCAAGAAAAACTGAAAAAGTAGGTTTAAGAGCCCAGCTTTGAGCCTTAAGTAATGGGCATTTGTTAGTTGAAAAATTCAGAAAATTTGAGCTTCCTAGCTCTCATACTTTTCAGTTATTGCAAAAAAAACGATAGTGGGGGGGGGGGGTCAAATGCTCATCCCTGTTTATAAACAGAACAATAGATTTAACCAAATAGAGTCTAGTACAATAGATGGCAATGTAGAATTTGTACACTCTGAGTACAGCTGTATTCTTACGTCACAAGTGTCAACAGTTTTATGTTATTATAAATAGTGATAATTTTAGAATAAAGTGCTTATCTTCCAGTAAAACAAGTGCAATTTTATGTTTTCATTAGTTTCTCTTTTTACACTTTTTTCTTTAATCTTAGAAAACATGTCAACTAATGTGAGACAATTTCGGCGTTATTGTTATTTTGGACACTTGTGACGTTGTGTATAATTGGTCCATTTCTCTGTTGCCATCTATTGTAATTGATAATCTATTTGGATAGAATTAAAACCACAGAGCACAAAAAAATTGTTTGGGCGTTGAGCAAAAAAATGCAAAACATTAAATAAAAAAATTCTTCTAAAATCCCATTTGCGATTTTAGCAGCGGAGCCATTAAAAATCTTGTGCTTTGGCAATTTTATTGGCTTTTCCAAATAAACATTTTGTCAATTAAAAGTTTTGTTTTATAGAAATTTGCATGGATTTTCCTGTAAATACTGCAGGATTCTCCGACCTGATTTGCAGTTTAGGAACAGATGTCTAAAATACATTTTTATTAAATATATCCCAAGGGTTTATATCCCGGCCAAGGGTTTATCATTGAATCCCGAGGGGTTTAAATTTCTTCTATTTGCTACACTTTTCTTTCTTCTTTTTGAATAAATGTAAATTGTGAAAAAAAGAAATACACAATATATACAGGGTGGCCGAAAAAAAACGGGGATTAACGTTTTTAAATCTAGTGTAAACCGACCAAGGGTTTAGCCATATGTACATAAGCTGATTTAAGTTCATTTCTCCCAGCCGGGGAAATGATGCATAGTAAATACAATCTATAAAGCCTAAATAGTCCGGAGTCGGTCCAAGGGTATTGAACTCCAAGTATGTGTGCAACCCTAAATATAGAACAGTGTTGAACAAATATGGCCAAGAGCTGGCCGCGGGGTGCAGTGAACTCGGAGTATGGGCAGCCTAACAACAATCTCCGGAGAGTATTGAACCCTTTCTTATCTAGAGAAATAGGGAAGTTAGGGAATAGTATAATGCTGGAGAAAGGAGGAACGGCATTATCTGCCGGCAGAGAAAGCAATATCGTCGGCCATCTTATGCCCCAAAATGAAGTCAGTCAGCACCAATTATCTGAAGAGAAGAGTTGAATGGAAATATATTCGCCCCTAGGGGAGAGAAAAAAACTATGCTTAGAAATTCTAAAATGAAAACCTAATTAGATTACTTTGATGTTCATATTTCAAATTATTTTATTAAATAGGCCCAAATATATTGCCATGCAAAACTAAAAACTATTTTAAAAGAGCTAATTTTCGAGTTCTTTTTAAGGATTAAAAGGGCTGAAAAGTCCTAAAACCTGTTTTTTGGGCCACCTTGTTTATTGTCATTGATGAATTATCGGATTCGACTTATGTTTGAAAATCTTTACCTTTCTAGAATTGCTATTTACTAAAGACACAAACGTTTGGTCACAGCCTTAAACATACAATCATAGATTAATAACAACACAGAGCAATAGATGTCGTCTTTTCAAGATATAGGGGTTTTTCGTTCACAATAACCCGGAGACAGTGGCCCGAAGGATTTACGCGCATGCTGCGAGGAACAATTTATCTCTCTCTATCTTGTAATTCAACGCAGCATGCGGGTAACTCCTTTTGGCTTCTGTCACAGGGTTATTGTGAACGAAAAACCCTGAAATCTTGAAAAGATGACATCCAGTGTTTTATATGTGTTGTTATTAATCTATGCATACAATTATATTTACCAGGCACTAGATTTAATCAATAGCTGAACTGGGTCCGAATTTAATGAATTTGAGCTTCCTACCGCCGGTTCAAATTTGAATCAACGCTTCAATTCCTGCCTTAATCTTTAACTTTGTATCGGTGGTTCAAATTTGAACTGGCCGTTTAGCAACGTAGCTCAAATTCATTAAATTTTGTCCCTGAGCAAGTTAAAGCTGAAGAGAACTGGTTGAACTTCGTCTACAATCTACATAGTTCAACCATCTTAATCTAATCTAATAGTTAAACACAAAAAAAGACTCCGGTTGTTCACTATATCAAGCTTAAAGACTAAGGCAGTTGTAGTTGAGTGAACTCTAAATATTTTGATTAAAAAAAATAATGATTTGACAGGCTGATATTCAAACTTTATATCTGTTATTTTTTTCTGGGCCAGGGGTCAACTAATTAAAACTTCAGATTTTTTTCTTCAAAATTCAATTTTTAAAATGCCACGGGCAACGCCGGAAACTTCAGCTAGTTAAATGCATATAAAAGACCAATGTACATTTTCAATCTCTGATACATAAATAGTTGGAGTACCTGGCGTTGGCAAGGTACAGAATTAAATTTGTTCACCCCCCTAGGGACGGGATATTCAAAATATGTCAGCTAATTTGTACAACAGTTTTGCCAGCATTAAATAAGAATTAATTAAAATAATTGACAAAGACGATATTAAAATCGTCAGAGAATTCCCATGTTTATTGGGACACCATGTACCTTTTGATATAGAGAGAGTTCCTGCCCAATGGAACCTTGAAATATTTTGTTTTCCAGATAATTCCCAGGGAGCTCTCAGTGCTACAGGAGAACCAGAGTTACCAAACTCTACGCAGCTAAATAAACCAGATAAAGAGATTGTTCAGAAAGGAATTGAGTCTTTGTCACAAACTAAGATTTTCTAATTTCTATATCTTTGTAACCCAATGCCGTAGATCTTAGATATTTCAAACTATGAATTCTGTTGGATGAAATAAAAAAGTTTGAAATATCAAAGGTTTAAACAATCAGTTGGAAAAAATATAGGTATTAGAACATCAGAGTTTGTTACAAAGACTCAATTCCATTGATTAAATTAACAACTACCAAATATCAATTAGAGTACTCAAAAGAAGATGCTCACCAAATAGATTATCAAGTACAATAGGTGGCAACAGAGAAATTAACCAAATATAAACGATGTCACAAGTGTCAAATATAACAAGGAAAGCGAAATTTTCTCACATTAGTTGACATGTTTTCCAAGATTAAATAAAAACGTGTAAAAACAGATACTAAAGAACACATATAATTGCACTTATTTTATTGTAAGAAAAGCACTTTATTCTAAAATTATCACTATTATTGATGATTTTGTCGGGCAAAAAAACTGAATTGACACTTGTGACGACAGAATACAACTGTACTGAGAGTGTACAAATTCTACGTTGCCATCTATTGTACTAGACTCTATATGATGCTCACATTCAGAGCTAGGTACAATTAAAAGTTAATATAGAAGATGTGCCCGAAGCGCCCTTAAAGCCTAGCATCTTAAAATGATGTAGCAAATTGTGACTTGAAAATCTTAATCTTTTTGTTGATTGATCATAAGGAAATTACCCTATGGTTTACTAATGAGTTAGTACATGCTAAACATGTTGTTTATACCTGTCTTGAACAATGGATTTAAAGCAAATTGTCCCAGGGGGATAATATGTATTAGAATTCATCCATCCTGGATCCCCACACTCAACCTAGACATAAGTAGTAATCTCAGATTTTTTTTTGTTTGTTTGTATGTCCGATCAAAACTCAGGGATCCTTTGACCGATTTGCCTCAAAATTTTATTTCGGGACCACGGGAATGTTCTTAGCATTAGTTTTGACTATAAAGCGCTGGTTAATGGCAGGAGTAACTATTAGTAACCTGGGCAAAGCCAGGCCCGGCACTTGGAGTGTGGAAACTCGATGGATGGATCACGGGAATGTTCTTAGCTTTGATTTATTATTAAGATCTCCTGGCCAAGCTGGGGTTCCAAGCTAGTCATATATATATATATAGAATTGTTATCTCTGTTTATCTGTATGTTTGGATGACCGAACTTAATTTTTGAACGTTTCTGAACCAATTTGCCTCAAGTTTTGATTTTGGAACCCGTTAGATTTTAGGTTTGTAGGTCACAAAGATTCAGCCTGTTTATAAAAATGTTCGTCAATGTTTAAGACAGGGTTGATTTTGAAGTGTTGCAACTACAGAAAAGGATATGCGAGTTAGAGCGGAAAAGTTAAAGCCCGAGGCGTTGTGACACTTCAAAATCGAACCTGTCTTAAACATTAATGAAACTTTTTATAAACAGACTCAATCTGAACTATTAGAATTACCTTATTAAGTTTATCCTCTCTCGGTAACAAATTATCTCGTACATAAGTTCTCAAAATTTCTACAGGAGCTTTAAACGTCGGCTCTGGATCCTTCCATGCATAGAAATCTCCCTTGAAAATATGTTTATCAAACTATTGTAAACTTTATCAATTTCATTTTAGACGTGCTATTAAGTCATCGTGTTCTAATACTAAATTTAAGATTCATTTGTTCACGGATTTTGTCCAAAAATGTTAGAATTTTTCTAAATATTTTTTCAATTTAAATCAAAATAAATATGAAATTAACTTTGATTTTTATTTCTGGTTTGTTAGCAAGCTTTTATAAAACTATTGTGCACTTGTGGTGGTGCTATATAAATTCATTGGTTCCCGGATTTTTAATTTTTTTAATTTTTATGATTCTTTAAAAGCTTAAATTCACACTCTTTTCCATTTTTAAAACTTTTTATTTCTGCCTTTTCAGAAAATTTTCTAGAAATAACCATTACATTAAGACAATTGCACACAAACATTTTATAAAACTTTTCTGTTTTTGCTAAACTATAATTTTCTATTCACTACATGTTTCAAAGTAGTTGATTTTTAGATTTAATTTTACAAACTTTCACAATCGATGAATTCATAGTTTGAAATATTAAAGGTCTACGACATCATGTTGTAAAGATAAAGGAATTGGAAAAAGTGTATATGTGGCGAGAAATATTAGATCATTTGCTCTGTATCAATCTAAAAATTGTATGATTTAGCTTTGGTATACGACATTTTTTCAAAGAGTCAAAAATAAATACAACTATGGTTTCTAGCGAAAAAGAAAATCGCATTTTTCCAAATTCGTTTACTGGCGAAAAATGCGAAACTTTTCGTTTTTTCGCGAAATTTCGCTTCATTCTGTTTTGCGAAAAAATGCGAAATTTTCTAGAATAGGAAATGCGAAAATAACCCGAAAAAATGCGAAAGGATTTTAGCGAAAATTTTGCATAAAAATAATGGTAAATACAGTCGATTTAAAAGATTTTTTCTTGTATTTTTTTTTAGAAAATTCGAATCGTTTACGCATTCTTTTTTGCGGTTCAGCAGTTTATCCAGGTATAGCTGACATATTTATACATGCATATATATATACGTATATATATGCTTTATTATATAGATCATTTAAACATTAATATTCAGATTGAAAAATTATCATTTTTTTCAAAATGTTGCCTAATATTATATATCACTTACAGGGTAGGCATTGTTATATTGACTGAAGGATAGTTTAGGAAGACAGGCTGGGTAAATAGTTTTATTTGCAATCGGATCTACATTGTCAGAATTTAAAGCTCTCAACTCCTAAAAATAGAAATATTTAATTCTTGAAACTTTTCATTTTGTATAGTCAGAACCAGAAAACTGTGGAATAGACAGACGACTTTCAGACTCAAGCTATAGGATTTTAGATAGTTCATATGTATCGTTGAACGCCTGAGATTCTCAGGTTTCAGTCTATACCCCCTTTTACAGTCTCTTTACAGCCCCTTTACAGCCCAGTAAAACAATAATATCTTTCATCCCTATTAATCAGATAAACGTTTCAAGCATATCGTTGTGAATCGGGCATTGCCAGCGTTGCATGGAGGGTCCCTTGAATTTCCGTGTACACTCCCCTTTATGATTGTTGTCTGTATTCTCTGAGCCACGGAAGTTCGTAGTAATATTTTGACTCCACTGGAGACCACCATGGCCGGGATTTCAATTCTACTGAAGGGTTTTGGAAAAATCACTTTTTACAAGTCTTTTGAAATTTTAAACCCCCAGGATGGATATCTGAATCTCTTCAGTGGAATTATACACCACCTGGATAGATATCTGAATCCTTCAAGTGGAATTTAAAGCCCCCAGTCGAATATAAATGGCCCTGAGTAAAGTTTTAACGATTTTCCAAAACCCTCCAGTGTAATTGAAATCCCTCCGGAGGCCTCCAGAGTGGAGTAGAAATCCCTCCGGAGGCCTCCAGTGGAGTAGAAATCTAACTATAGAACTTCACTGAATCGTATTCTCTCTCTCTATACCTGAGGATTCTTGACATGGTAAACAGCAATATCAAAACCAAGAGCAGGATAACCAAGCAAATACTTGGGATGGTTGGTAATCTAAAATATATATGCCTTTTGCTTCACAACTATATATATATATATCTATAATTATTTACCTTTTCAATCTGCAGAACCCTTTCATTTTCTTTACTATAAGTTTCAGGCGCTAGTTCTAGAGAGAATTCCCCACAAACTAAGCAAAAGTTTAGTAGATAGAAGCAAAGAAATTGAGTCTTTGCCACAAACTCTGATTTTATCATCCCTTTATCTTTGCAACCCAAAGTTTTAAACTTTAGATATTTCAAAATTGATCAAGATAGATCAAATAATCTAAGTTTGAAAAATCAAAGGTTAACATCATCATGCTACAAAAATATAAGGATGAGAAGATATGAGTTTGTGGCAAAGACTTAATTCCTTAGAACTATTTGCAGTTTCTGGGAAGGTACAGTTTTTTTCGTACCTGGCAAAACTATAAGTGTAAAGCAATCCCAACCAAACAAAGCAAAAAAAAATATGACATGGTGAATATAGAATATAAGCAAGTAAGAACCCAAAAATAGAATATAAGCACGTAAGAACCCAAAAATAGAATATTAGCACGTTATAACCCAAAAATAGAATATAAGCACGTTAGAACCCAATAATAGAATAAAAGCACGTAAGAACCCAAAAATAGAATATAGGCAAGTAAGAACCCAAAAATAGAATATAAGCACGTAAGAACCCAAAAATAGAATATAAGCAAGTAAGAACCCGAAAATAGAATATAAGCAAGTAAGACCCAAAAATAGAATATTAGCACGTTAGAACCCAAAAATAGAATATTAGCACGTAAGAACCCAAAAATAGAATATAAGCACGTTAGAACCCAAAAATAGAATATAAGCACGTAAGAACCCAAAAATAGAATATAAGCACGTGAGAACCCAAAAATAGAATATAAGCACGTGAGAACCCAAAAATAGAATATAAGCACGTGAGAACCCAAAAATAGAATATAAGCACGTTAGAACCCAAAAATAGAATATAAGCAAGT
This sequence comes from Eurytemora carolleeae, assembly GCF_000591075.1. Lineage (NCBI taxonomy): Eukaryota > Metazoa > Arthropoda > Copepoda > Calanoida > Temoridae > Eurytemora > Eurytemora carolleeae. The sequence continues at coordinate 129,123 of NW_019396846.1, read as the reverse complement.
AAGAACCCAAAAATAGAATATAAGCAAGTAAGAACCCAAAAATAGAATATAAGCACGTAGAACCCAAAAATAGAATATAAGCATGTAAGAACCCAAAAATAGAATAAAAGCACGTAAGAACCCAAAAATATAATATAAGCAAGTAAGAACCCATAACCCAAAAATAGAATATAAGCACGTTAGAACCCAAAAATAGAATATAAGCAAGTAAGAACCCAAAAATAGAATATAAGCACGTAAAAACCCAAAATAGAATATTAGCACGTTAGAACCCAAAAATCTTCAGGAATTGAGACTTTACCACAAACTTAAAGTTAAAACTTAAACTTTTTCTCTTTAACCATTTGGTTTAAATCTTAGATATTTAAACTTTGACTTTTGATCTAAATATCAAAGGTTTATTTCATTGTGTTGCAAAGATATAGGGATTAGACTGAGTATGCAGTCTTGTGGATAAATTCTTTAGGATTCATTTGAGACATATAAAACGTTTCCACGATGTATAATTACTGAGTTAGAGTGCATTGTCGTCGTTCAAAATCATGAATTTGGGTTGGTTCGTTTTCAGAAAAAAGAGTACTGTTGGGAATCGGGCTCACCGTCCCTTTAAGTAACTATTATGTAGAAATTTGTTTATCAGCTGTTTCCTTTCTTTACCTCCTTTGACCAACATTGCCATCGATTCCTCCAACAACGAGATGTGTTATTACTTAAAATTATCCCTTGGGCCAATTAAGTAAAATAAAATCCCGCTCTGTGATTGTGAATTTTTTTCAACCCTCAGGTTCCCTCGACCAATGTTACCTAAGTAACAAAATTGGTCTGTGGAACCCTTGGTAAAATTAAATGAACTGCCGAAAAAACTGACCTATTTGTAGATCAATGGGGTCAGCCTCCATTAGTTCAGGACGAAAACCACAATAGGAACTAGACTGAACAATACTATATATACTTTGCAGATTCAATTAGGTTTTTCTTTAGAAAACTTCGACAAACTTTTGTTAAAAATTACCTTTAATAAAAATAAAAATATATTTATAAATTAATTATTAAAAAACTAGCCCGTGAGAAAATGCACAAGTTTTAGCACAATTATGCATGCGCAAAAGGAATTGAGTGTTTGCTTGCCACAAACTCTGATTTTTCACTGTCATAGACCTTAATATTTCAAACTATGAATTCTTTTTATGATCTGAGCTGAAAACTTTAGAATGGTGAATACCGAGATCAATGCTTGATCCTCTCTTTTTCTTAATTTCCGGATTATGTATTGCTTGTTCTCATCATGTTATTAATTTCCGGATTAATTAACAGAGCAGGATTATGGATATCCCATTCTAAAGTTTTCAGCTCAGGTTACAAAGATGGGATCAGAAAAGACTCAATTTCTTTGTGTTATTCTCCCACGAGTACGGTTTTTGTTGTATACAACCGGATAAATTTTGAATTTGTAAAAATAATTTAGACAGTTACAGATCAAGTATTGTGTTATTATTGGACATATTGGGAATGGAATGGAAACCCTATTGCACATATTGGGAATGGAATAGAAACCCTATAACCAAAGATTAATAATAACACAGATAGAACAATAGATTTAGTCTTTTCGTGATTTAAGTTTTTTTTAAAAGACGACATCTAGCTTTTTATCTGTGTTGTTATTAATCTATGCCTACAATGAATAAATAAGAAGATTTTACATTTTTACAAGACCCTGGATCAGCATCAACTCTGCAACAACAGATCTCCAGAGGTTGATTAGTTACTGAATCTTTACAGATCTGATTACAGTGAGCAGCAGATACAAGAATAGTTGCTTCAGGCCAGGCTGAAAGAATTAATAGGAATTTTAGGTACTTTACATAAGGCATTTTCCCAAGTGGCAACTTCCCAACTGCAGTGTAATTTCCCAAACGGCAACTTCCGAAGTTTGTCACTCGGCCTCCTACACTGTTCTAGCCGCAGCATTCGGCCTCCTACCCAATCCTAGCCGCAGTGATCGGTCCCTCTTGCAGCCTGAGGCGCCTAGAAATCTTATTCTAACTTTTGGGAAGTTTCCGCTTGGGAAATTGCAGCCCTGGGAAATTTTAACTTGGGAAGTTGTCCTCGGGAAATGCCTTTTGGAAAATACCTTTAACAGTAATATATTACTAGGTTAACATTATTTATTGCCTTTTGGCGAACATTACCGACTCTTTGAATATAAAACAGAGCAATGTTGAGTTACTTTACGTCCCTAGGGACTAACAAGTAAACCAACAACACGCTCTGGGAAGTTTTCGTGGCAAAATACGCGCATTTGTACTACTTTTCCGGGATACTAAAATTTTACTTGGCATATTCCCTCGCTTCACACTGGATGTTTTGTAGGCAAAATTGGGCTTGGGAACACTTTGTAAAGTAAAACTTCATAAACTTCTCTTTATGTAAAATAGTTGTAAATTATTAGAAATTAACTTTTCATTTAATTATGAATCAAACTGAGCAAGTGACATAATTTCGAGCAGCCTTTAAAATGCCCCCCCCCTCAAAAAAAAATACATACAAATGCTCATAATAAAACGATGCTAAGCCAATTACTATGATACTTGGTGTTAAGACCAGAGATTGGCCTAACTTGAGGCTCTTGAGTCAATTCATTTGAAGTACCAGACTGACTTTAAGGCACATAGGCAAGGCCAGAAGTTATTTAGAAGTAATCTAGCAAATCATGTTATTAGAAAATTATATAACCTGATAATAATGTAACTCCACATCTATGTGTTCCTCTGAAACCTGTTGTACGAAGGGAACAATGCCAGGGGGCTCTGAATAATAACAATAACAGTAATGATAATAATAATTTAAAAAGTTTCCTTTAAACCTTTTATATTTAAAAATTGATAAATTTTAATCGCGGTTTCTCTGTAAAATAAATAGCGGAGTATGGTCCAGAAAGTAGTTTGACAGAAGTTAAGAAAACAATAACAAAAAATGTTATAGTTACGCACATTAAAGTTTTTTTAAAGTTCAAAAAAGAACGTCGGAAATGTTTAAAAATATTTTTGTTTTTGAATTTGACAATTATACCTAAATGTACTCTTTTATTAATAAAAAAAAGAAAATTGCAAAGTTTATTCATAACCAGCTTTCAAGTTTGAGCGTTTCATAGACAGTGTAAGCCGTATTTAATCCTATCCCGATTGTGCTATTTTTGTCTAAAATGGATGGGGGGGGGGAGTGTTCCCCCCTCTCTGTGATTTTGCCCTAAGAGTTGAGATAGGGGAGGGTGATACATGTTCTTTTTTCAAGGCCTGATCAGTAAAAAAAAACAGACCTCTAACTAAATGTTTAGGGGGCCTAACTAAATGTTTAGGGGGCAAGGGAGGATTTTTAAAAAAGTTCAAAAAGTACGTCGGAAAAATGCTCAATAAAACTTGCTTTAATTTTTGACAAATACAAACATGTACACATCCTACTACATTCATTTTCAAGGGATTTTCAAACATATGAATTTCCGCCCTGTAGCGTAATTAATAAAAAAAATAATAAATTCTCAAATATACCTGGAATCACGATAAGTTTGTCCATAATCTTTACCCACTAGAGTAGCAATTTGTTTAGACAGTTGTTTCCTCAATTTCTTGACCCTAGTTGTATATTATGATGTTTATGGTAGAAATAAAAGGAACTGTATGTAAGGAAGCGTAGTTTGAAGCGATTCTGCTTGCAAAGATGACAATACCCGATTCACAAGTCTGATCATTTCTATTGCAGGAAAACACAAGAATTAAACACTTTTAAACCTAGGAAAACGAAAATGTCTTCCACATTATTGATCAGATAAAGGTTGTAATGGTACCGTTGTTAAACGGGCATTTGTCATCTTTGCATATAAGAAGGATATCACGCTTGCAATCCCTGTAAACAAACTTATAATTTGAAAATCATAGACCAATATTTTTTTTAGGTTGCTACCCCCCCCCCCCACAGCAGCTTGAATTACCTGGTTTTACTCACTACCCTAGAAGAAGGCAGTCTGAAGGGATACTTCTGCTTCTTGGACGCTGGGGCTTCCCATGATATACGCACTTAAATTATTTCTAATGTTGTAATTTGTCTAAACCACTCATAGATCTTTCTTCTATACATATTTAAAAGTCGAAAACTCACTTTCCAAATGTATACGCTCCCTTTTCAGGCATCTTATCAGAATACCACATGTACCATGCATGTTTTAACTTCATTCTTGGACTTCAAATTCAATAATCCCCAATAATGGAGCAAAATTTCAAACTAATTTATAAAGGGAATTAAGTCTTTGCCACAATCTCAGATTTTCTAATCCCTTTATCTTTCAACCCCAATGTTGTAGACATTAGATATTACAAACTATAAATTCTGTTACATCTAATAATATTTACACCTTCAGGTTGGAAAGATATAAGGAAAAATTTGAGTTTGTGACAACGATTTAATTCCTTTAAAGTAAATCAACATCAAATAACATATTGAACGGTGCTCCACGTGTCTGAAAAATTGATACGAGTTTGGCCTCTAAAGGGTTTTTAATTTCTGTTGAATCAACTGCAGCAAAAACGATCTTCTGAAGTGAATTAGTGATACATTTAAGAACTATAAGAAACTCAATTAATAAAATCTCCATTCCAGTAGACTTAAACAGAGAAGTGAGACCAGTGCAAGAAATTGTCCCGACAATGAATTCTGTGTTTATTTTATCTGCAATATTAAGTTCTTAAAATTCACCCTTCCTAAAATCAGAATATTTTCAGATGGTTTCTCACCATTAAGTATAGCCTATGAGCAAGCGGGGGTCAGGAATAATAGCCGAAGGTGAAAATCAAAGCTACAGGAGTAGCTAACAAGAGAAATTTTCTACAACTACAGCTACAGGAGCAGCACATGAGTATTTCGCCAACTACGGGAGTAGATCAAACCTACAGGAGTAGCTAACAAGAGAAATTCTATACAACTACAGCTACAGGAGTAGCACAGGAGTATTTCGCCAACTACGGAAGTAGATCAAACCTACAGGAGTAGAAAACAAGAGAAATTCTCTACACCTACAGCTACAGGAGTAGCACAAGAGTATTTCCCCAACTTCTGGAGTAGATCAAACCTACAGGAGTAGATAACAAGAGAAATTGTCTACAACTACAGCTACAGGAGTAGCACAGGAGTATTTCGCCAACTACGGTAGTAGATCAAACCTACAGGAGTAGATAACAAGAGAAATTGTCTACAACTACAGCTAGAGGAGTAGCACAGGAGTATTTCGCCAACTGTGGTAGTAGATCAAACCTACAGGAGTAGATAACAAGAAAAATTCTCTACAACTACAGCTACAGGAGTAGCACAGGAGTATTTCGCCAACTATGGTAGTAGATCAAACCTACCTAGGAGTAGCTAACAAGAGAAATTGTCTACAACTACAGCTACAGGAGTAGTACAGGAGTATTTCGCAAACTACGGTAGTAGATCAAACCTACAGGAGTAGATAACAAGAGAAATTGTCTACAACTACAGCTACAGGAGTAGCACAGGAGTATTTCTACAATTACAGCTAAAGCTACCAGGAGGAGTTAACCTGATGGAAAAATCAAGACGACCTGAGGCTGAGTTTAAAGAATTTGAGTCACGGTTTAAATTTTGTTGGTTCCACTTAAAGGAACTGAGTTTTTGCCACAAACTCTGATTTTCTAGTTTCAATATCGTTGCAACCCAATGTCGTAGACCTTTAATATTTCAAACTATGAATGCTATTAGATCAAATAGTGTAAGTTTGAAATACCAAAGGTTTACATTATAAGGTTGCAAAGATATAGGTTTTACAAAAACTGAATTTGTGGCAAAGACTTAATTCCTTTGTATTCAATTTTTCAAGATTTAAGCCGGCGCTTAATTGAAACCGGTTTTTGGGGGATTTTAGATGCGGCTTAAATTCATTAAATTCGAACTCTGGAAAATGTAGTAAATGTTTGAAAACTCCAAGTAACTTTTATAATTGTAAAAACTATACGTGAAAAAATTCTGATTTTTATCTAATATAAACTTTGTTATAAAGGAATTTTATAGATGAGATATTTAAGGGAAGGTACATAAATATTGTAATGTCAATCAAGAATGTAAGGCAAGGAGAGTCAATTGCGGTTGTGTATACTCTGTGTACATATTGAAACCAGTGAATTTTGATAATTTTGATAATTCACATAATAGTTTCCTATGACCAGAATATTTCATTGATTTTTTATGTGAAACATGGATCCCATGTCAGACTTCGACATCCGTCTTGTGTTTACATTAGCGCCCAGAGACAGTACACTGCAATACAAAAGATGTGTACACTTCTGAAATAACTTTCCTTGCCTTACATCCTTGATGTCAATTATCTAATGCTTTTATTTTTCAGGATTTTTAACCTTGCTCTGTAGTGCAATAATTTCAGACTAGTGTCATGCATTTTCATGATCTTAAAATGATCCGGTCTTAGACCAAACATTTTCAAGATTTGATCTCAACCTACCATCAGAGGTGAGAGTCAAACAATTATAATATCAAAATACCCATGATTTGTAACATTACATGAAATTTATATTTTGCTAAAACTTTCAAATTATCAATTATTTAGAAATACCTGTTTTGTGTTTACTTACGATAATATGCACAAAAAAGAGATTTTGATCTTTTTACATTCGATCCGATCAGGCCTTTAATGTCACCTACACCTTAAAAACAACTCATGGAGATTTTAAAGAACTAGATATTTTAGTTTCTGAAATTTAAAAATGATAAATCAAATAGAAATGTTTTTTTTGCTATAGCCAACATTCGGAACAAACAAAGCCACAAAACACGCGCACTTGTTTCAATGCTCTTAGATAATTCTGTTTTCTGTTTACCGCTAAAAAGTAGAGATGGGCAGATTTTTTGTGAAGGAACAAAATTTTTCATGAACGATGGTGTTGTTCAAAACAACGATCAATAGACAAAAAATCTGGATCATTCAGAGAAATGAAAAAATTAAAGATTTTTTAAAAAACGAACAATTTCAAATTGCTTAACTGATCTTGACCGTCCCTGGACGATTACTAAATCGTTTGTTTGAAAGATCTTGAAAAAAAGATCGTTTATTTTCTGAATAAATGAATGAATGAATGAATGAAAGGATGAATGAATGAATGAATGAAAGGATGAATGAATGAATGAATGAATGAAAGGATGAATAGGTGGATGAAAGGATGAATGAATGAATGAATGAATGAATGAATGCCTTTTTCGAAAAAAAAAATTTAAGCGTTAGTTTTTTTTACTGAATAAACGGTTTTTTCCAACAAACTTTGAAAAAACAAAATTTTTTTTACTGAAAGAACAATTTTATCAAATTAAGATTTTACTGAACGAACAATTTTACTAAACGAATGATTTAACTAAACAAAAAAGATGGAAAATGAGCGATAATGTTGACAAAAAATAAAAGAAATTTATTTTATTTTAAATTGAAAAAAAACGAAAGAAAAAAGAAGACTCCCATCCCTAATAAAATCGCCTTTTTTCTCTGATTTTATGTTTAAATTTAATTATAAAGATAAATGTTTAAATTTGAATATAAAGATTTATGTTTAAATTTTAATATAAAGATATATGTTTCAATTTTAATATAAAGATATATGTTTAGATTTTAATATAAAGATATATGTTTAGATTTAATTATAAAGATATATTTTTAAAATTTGAATTTGAAGATATATGTTTAAATTTGAATATAAAGATTTATGTTTAAATTGGAACATAAAGATATATGTTTAAATTTTAATATAAAGATATATGTTTAAATTTTAATATAAAGATATATGTTTAAATTTTAATATAAAGATATATGTTTAGATTTTAATATAAAGATATATGTTTAGATTTTAATATAAAGATATATGTTTAGATTTTAATATAAAGATATATGTTTAAATTTTAATATAAAGATATATGTTTAAATTTTAATATAAAGATATATGTTTAAATTTTAATATAAAGATATATGTTTAGATTTTAATATAAAGATATATGTTTAGATTTTAATATAAAGATATATGTTTAAATNTATATACCATGTACAATGTATACCATGTACAATGTATACCATGTACAATGTATACCATGTACAATGTATACCATGTACAATGTATACCATGTACAATATATACCATGTACAATTTATACCATGTACAATGTATACCATGTATACCATACATAAACTCACCAATCCGTATTTGGAAAATTGCTTGTTAGATTTTTGATCTGTGTAGTTGGTTGTTGCACCAATGAATGCTGCTGTTTCATTACTCTCCTTTGGGGTTCCACTATCTAACAGTACACAATCAAATTCACTGAAAAAGTCAAACAAATTTTCCTTCCAGGTTGGATCTATAGTTCCTTTCACGTTGGAACTATAGTTCCTTTCAGGTTGGATCTATAATTTCTTTTCAGGTTGGATCTATATTTCCTTTCAGGTTGGATCTATAGTTCCTTTCAGGTTGGATCCATAGTTTCTTTCAGGTAGGATCTATAGTTCCTTTCAGGTTGGATGTATAGTTCCTTTCAGGTTGGATCTATAGTTTCTTTCAGGTTGAATCTATAGTTCCTTTCAGGTTGGATCTATAGTTCCTTTCAGGTTGGATCTATAGTTTGATCTATAGTTCCTTTTAGGTTGGATCTATTGTTCCTTTCAGGTTCGATCTATAGTTCCTTTCAGAATCTATAGTTCCTTTCAGGTTAAATATATAGTTCCTTTCAAGTTGGATCTATCATTCCTTTCAAGTTGGATCTATAGTTCCTTTCAGGTTGGATCTATATCTAGTTCCTTTCAGGTTGGATCTATAGTTCCTTTCAGGTTGAATCTATAGTTCCTTTCAGGTTGGATCTATAGTTTCTTTCCGGTAGGATCTATAGTTCCTTTCAGGTTGGATCTATAGTTCCTTCCAGGTTGGATCTATAGTTCCTTCCAGGTTGGATCTATACTTCCTTCCAGGTTGGATCTATAGTTCCTTTCAGGTTGGATCTATAGTTCCATTCAGGTTGGATTTATAGTTCCTTTCAGGTTGGATCTATAGTTCCTTTCAGGTTGAATATATAGTTCCTTTCCGTTTATTTGCTCATTTGTCAATCAAAGTAAAGAAGTTAAAAGTTTTGTCGTTGTAATGTCAGATCAAAACAGAAAAAAATAGAATAATACCTGTTAGCAGATAAATAGCATAAATTCCGGTTTTTATCTGAAAAAGTACGGTGTTAGAATTCCAAAATGAAATTAGATTTGAACTTTTGTTTTTTGTTCGTGATATTAGCTTTGATAAATCAAAATGAAACGAAACAAATGTGCTCTGACGATGTTTTTAATTATAGATATATTTATCCCCATAGTCTACTCACTTAGAGGTGCTTCGGGAACAAAGAAATAACAGTTATCTAAGCAAGTGATGTCTTGTGGAACCCTAAATATAACTAAATGATCCACTTATTTGGAAATAATTGATATAATAAAGTTCTTCGATCATATATTCATATATATATATATATTCAAATTTTAACTTTATCTGGTCAAACGGAATTGGACCAAATTGGCTTAAATTTTTTTAAGCAATCCATGGGTAAGGTATCCCAGGGGTAACATATACTAAAAAAAATGATTTTGTTTTCATCAATCTGAACTAACGCTCAATTACATTTTTATGAAACCATATTGGAAATAAAAAAGCATTTAACATAATTTGAATTTATTCAGTTATTTAAATTAGGGCTGGGCGCGTTCCAACTTTTTTTAAATCGTTCCGTTCCGTTCTAGAACGAGGGCCTTCAGATAAATCCTTCCGTTCTCATTCCTCTTTTTTATCGATCCGGCCGTTCTCGTTCCTTTCCGTCCCGTTCCGTTCCGTTCTGAGTAGAAGAACGGTCTTCCTGTTCCGTTCCGTTCTTAGTTGAAGAACAGTTGCATCCCTCTTGTTCTGTTCTTAATCAAGAACATTTTCATCCCCCGTTCTGTTCTTAATAAAAAACAATTCCATCCAAGACAAAAGTTTTATAGAAAAGAGTTGGTTAAAAAGTAAAAAAATTACAATTTTTTAATAAAGAGTTCCTCACGGCCGTAAATAATACTTTAAATTATATATTTTAAATTTAGAGTTAAAAGAATAAGCTTAGATAATTTCTGGGGTGAGCAATGTATAATTTTGTGAGAGTGAGGGGAGGGGCGGGAGTGCTAATATCCTTAATATGTACGATATACAGAAGTTAAACTGAAACCTGCTGTGTAGTCTGAGTGTTGTCCATAGATAAAGATAGATTGCGCATAAGACGACATTTTTCATCTTGAAAGATATAAATGTACAGAGATGTTTTAAAGATATTCCTATCATATAGATTAACTAGGTCGGTTGTGAACATTGGCTGTTCTTATGTCATTGAGTACTTGTGGTGTACATGAGTTTTGTAGAGAGAAATTTAAGTTAGTTTAATACTTCTCATGCCCTTCTCCAGTTCTCGTCAATATGATATTGCTCATTAAAATATTGTTGTTCAACTAGTTCCATTCCCGGAATTATTTTACACTCCATTATGAAATCCATCAAAACCCCAAACCACCCCGCTTATCATTGAAGTACACTTTGACCCCTAGAAGTATGAGTTCGCGGACTGTACAATTCTTGGTGATTTTGCATACATAAGCTATCTATGTTTATTTATTTATCTATGGTGTTGTCAGTTTAGCAGAGACCAGGAAAGGGGGGTGATGGCGGGTTTTTGGAGGATTTAGAACACATTCCTGATTTAAAATGCGTTCTCAACTTAGAACAAGTTCTTGATAATAAGAATGCGTTAACGGTTTTAACCGTTCTTTTCAAGCAATTGCCGTTCCGTTCTTTTACTAATCGTTCTAATATTTTTTTGGAACGATGGGATCGTTCTTGATCGTTCTGTTCGTTCTCGAGAAAGAACGATTGTTCCACCAGGAACGCGCCCAGCCCTAGTTCAAATTATGTTATAATTTAATCATGATACACAAAAAAAGTCTAACATTACAAATTGAAGCTGTTCAGATGAGCTGTCGCCTTTATGCAAATGATTATAATTAGTTTTAATTATTTTGGACAGATAAGCCTTCAAAAAAATTTAGATTATATTTTGCTTTCCAAAAAATACAGGGTGGGTCCAAAAAAACAAGATTAGTGTTGTTTTTCATAACACTCATTTTTAAATAGCAGAATCAAAATTTTAGACAAAAAAATGCTGGACAGGATATCAAAACTTTCAATTATACACCCTTCAAATTTGCACTTAAACATTTTTTTCCTTCTAAATGATTATAAGCCAAGTTAAAACTTATATACTAAAGGCTAAAGCACAAATTCAGAAAGTGAACAATTCTGACTTAAGTAGAATTGAGAGTTAGTCTATTCAACCATTAGTCCAATTGACATAGCACCAGATAATTGTATCTCATGATTTACTAAAATTAAATCTTGCCTGAACCAAGTATTGATAAAACCAAATATTATAACCCCCCCCCCAAAAAAAAAATGGAATACATTTGAACTTGTTGACAATGTGTGTACAATTGCACATTTTGTAAACATATTTGCTACGAAGTTATATATTTCTGAGTTATAACAAAAATCTAATATGGTTTTAAGATGTTAATCTTATATCATGTAATCCTAAAACTTTTACATCATCTTTCAACAGCAAGAAAAATTCGTATTAAGTGAATAGTATTTAGAATAAATAAAAAATATTATGAAATATTACCTATATATTAATGTGTCGAAAAATAATCGATGACTATAGGTTGTAATGAAAGATTTGTTTGAAATTAAATTGATTATTTTACGATATGAGTTGAAAATTTCAACTTTCTGAATTTGTATGCACGCTACATTCTTCAGTATAAGTTGTTTTTAACAATTTTCTCCTTATAGTCGCAACCGATAGAAGTAAGATTAGTAGCGATAAAATCTATTATTTTTCGCCGTAAGCCTATAACCCTTTTCATTTTTCGCGAACACTCCTTTTAAAACTGTTCAGTTAATGTTTTTGTACGTTTATTCATTTAAACGATGTTTGTTGACAACAAGAGGTTTCATGGGTTAAATCTCGTTTACAGAAAAGTCATTGTTTAAAATCATCCCTTTTCTTGAATTCTTTGTTGTTGCATTTTTTGCCAAGCCCTAACTAGGTCTAGTGCACCCAGTGTCTATTGGTGCATTGGACCCAGCACGTTTTATGCCAAAAAATTAAGGCTTGCTGGATTGATGTGATATACTGATTTTTTTCAGGTAGGCTCATTTTCAGGTAGGCTCATTTCCAGGTAGGCTCATTTTCAGGTAGGCTCATTTTTGGATAAACTGAATAAAAAAAGTTGCCTAGATAGGATTTGTGTATGTAGAGTGTAGAAAAGTATGTTTAAAGGGACTGTAAACGTAATTTTATGAGGTCATCCATTATAAGACGGCTATGACTGACTTACGTTGGTAAACTTGAAACTTTTATCTGATCAATAATGTGGAAGATCTTACCGTTTATCTCGGTTCAAAAGTGTTTTATTCTGATTGTTTTCCTGCAGTAGAAATGCGCAAGACACTTTTGTATAACACTTGAAACTTGAATTTTCACTTCCAGTCCCTTTAAAGGCATTGGCCACACTGGTCATTTTAATGAAGTTGAAACTAGTTAAAAAGTAAATTACCATTACTATCCAGTCTAATCAATAGATATAGATTACCTGTCCAGTCTAATCAATAGATATAGATTTTTTAACCATTAACTTTAAGACCTCTGGATAATGTCGTCTTCAACGTAAAATTTCCTCTCGGAGACAGGCCAAACCAAATTATTTCAGCCCGCATACTCTTTGTTCTTTGTCCCACGGAACTTCAACCATTTTTGTTATTGTGAAATCATTAAAGTTAAACAAAATATTTTCATATGAAGCATTAGTGAATTTCGTAAAATATTCAGCTGTAATTTTTCAGAAGTTTAAAAATAGAATTTCAATACTGACCAACAATAAGTTTCCCCGAACCATGGAAAAATAAATCGTAAGATTTTTTCTATTATTAACATTTATTATAACATTGTACAAGTAACCATGACCTATAATTTATGTTATTTTTTTGGGAATTCAGGTTTTTGTTATCGATTTCTTGTGACGGGGTTACTCTGTGGTGTGTGTTTGTGGCCGATCGACCAAGGAATTATCCGGACTGTATTTAGTTACCTACCCGGAGTTCAGACGGGCCTTAAATAAACTAGTTCATCTGTTGTGTCGCTGTTATCTGTCAACAAGATTACCTGTCCAGTCTAATCAATAGATATAGATTACCTGTCCAGTCTAATCAATAGATATAGATTACCTGTCCAGTCTAATCAATAGATATAGATTACCTGTCCAGTCTAACATCTATATCAACGCTCTCGAACTGTAAAGGTTTGTTTTCACTGTTGAACCAAATAGGAGATTCAACCTTGTATTGGCCTTGTAGGTTGTAAACTGTATCCAGTTGTATCATGGTACAGTCTTGTAAGCAAAATCTTCCAACCTCTTGGGAGTTTATGAACGATTTGAAGAAACTTGAGTTGGCAAAAATTCTAAAATAATATCATGGTCAACGTTTAATTGAATTCAATGCTACTTCACATTTGTTGAAAAAAAAACAGACAGATGTTCGCGTTCTATTTTTCTACTTGTTTGTTCATTTGCTGTTAACGGCATATTTTGTTTGTTGTTGTTCAAATCGTACAGTAAAATTTGAACGTGTGTTTGTTAGTTCAGTTTTTTTTATTCCTCAGAACGATCCTGTTCAGTAAAATTTAGTTTGTTTAGTAAAATTTAGTTGGTCAGTAAAATTTAGTTTGTTCAGTAAAATTTAGTTCGTTCAGTAAAATTTAGTTTGTTTAGTAAAATTTAGTTTGTTCAGTAAAATCTTACTTGTTCGGTAAAATTTAGTTTGTTCAGTAAAATTTTGCTTGTTCGGTAAAATTTAGTTTGTGCAGAAAAGTTTTTGTTTGTAAACGAAATTATGCCCATCTACACATACAAGCAAGAAAATGACTTTATTTATATAAGGACCTGTCTTCTTTTTCAATACTTTCTTCCCTTCTCCCGCAGTCTGGGTAGTTCTCAAGGGGAGTCCAAGATGACCGTAAAAGAATATCCCATGCTGCGCCCTAGAGTGTAAACCTGAGCTGAGACCTTAAAGGCTTAAACCCAAGTAAACTCCGTCCTATTCAAAAACTAGAGCGTAGGTAAAGCCCAAGTGAGGATTAGTTCTGATTCAACCAATTAAAGACTGCTTGAAAGCTTTATCTCTGAAGCAGACAGATTAGCTGTGACAAGGAGATGTCCATTTCGAAATTCGAACTTTACGTAGATCCATAATTTTCGTAGTATGTTTATATCTTTGATCAAACTTGACACTACAAATAATTCCCAAGATTTAAATGTACAAATATAATAGTTTTTACCAAATTTACTAGCATCATCTGTTGAAGGCCTGTCTTTTCAATAGCGAAAACACCAAAGCGGTTGGTTTTTACTAAACCCAAGGCCATCCAAAACACGAGTCTTGACTTGAGCTTTACTTGGGTCTAAGAAGACGCAAAGAACCAGGGTTTCACTTGGGTTTAAGTTCTTAAAATCTCAGAGTATACACATACCATTTTATGATTTAAGAAATAATAATTACTTTCACAACTTTACAGGGAAGTTAAGGGATTTTTACTTTACCAAGGGTTCCCAACACCAACTTTGTTTGGTTGAGGTTCAGTAACATTTTTTAATTTCCCAAAAAACTGTCTTTGAGTTGAAAATGCGCAATTTTTTATGAAAACTTCGCAGAGACGGTCGTTATTTTACTTACTTGTCTCAAGGGACATAAAGTAACTTAACGTCCCACTGTTGGGTTAACAAAACAACTTGACAAGAACATTACATATCTCTGGCGAGCAAAGTTAGAATTAAGTTTAAATTCGTATTTTTGTGTTGAGCCTTCAAAATTTATGGTCTTTAATGTTTAAAACGATAACAAATATCAATTTCTCCTCAAACAATGAAAAATTTATTAAATACATTTTCTAAATTTAGATTAAAAACATTGACTCACCAATCCTAGGTATGCAATCAGGGAAAAGGCACCAACTGCCAAAGGTCCTTTGTAACTAAACAGTTTTAGTTTTTAATGAAATTATCTTTAATTAGAATTCTATTGGTATATTTGAATAAACTTTAATTACAAAAATTACGGCATCTTGAAATTTTTTAATCTCTTTGGATTGCCAACATTTATGGGGTCCATATAATTCTCAAAATAGCTGGTTTTCTCGATCCCAAAATTATTTTTTGCCTTCAATTTTAAAACACATTTTCAAATTCCACTAACACATTTTCCCCCAATTGGAAAATAAAATGCCCCCAATTAAAAAACATTTTCAAATTCCACTAAAACATTTTTCCCCAATTGTTAAAAAAATGCCCCCAATTAAAACGCATTTTCAAATCCCACTAACACATTTACCCCCATTGGAAAATAAAATGCCCTCAATTAAAAAAAAACATTTTCAAATTCTAGAAAAACATTTGCCCCTTATTGCCACCAAATTGGAAAAAATGCCACCAATTAAAAAAAAACAATTATCATTTAAAAATAATTTGCCACAATTTCTTTCAAATTTGTCATTCTCAAATGGGATTGAGATAGGAATTTATTGAACCCTGACATATAATTCTTTGGAATATGAAGACGACTGTACTGTACTGTACTGTACTGTACTGATACATTAAGATTTTGAATAGTCAAATAAACATGAAATAGTGCAGTGTACACACACCCACTTTACGTATTGAGTTGACTTTCCAGCTGTACTTAAAAATACCGCCAATCTCACATATATGAATATATAGCAAAAACGCATGAAATGTCGTCTTGATATTTATTTAAAAATTTAGGACAGCTGTAATGTTTTACAATGTTTTTGCACAAAAAAAGAAAGCTGCTGAGTACGATTTTTGTAAATATATCTATGATATAATTGTAGAGTTAGAGGTTTTTGCATAGTTCTTAAGAAACTGCTTTTTATTTTTAATTCAAGATAAATTAACAGCTCTGAAATATGAATATATTGATACATTATAATCGGGTTTCCACGAAATTTAATCTTGAACATGTTGAGAATACGACATTATAAAAAACTATTGTATGTATTCATATATCTAGGATTCACTATATTAGCTAATTAACAACATCAAACTGAAAGGAATATAAGACTTCTTAACCCTATCCCCGCTGGGGTACTTGAAAACCAGGATAGTAGTTCAGTTTTTTTTATTCCTCAGAACGATCCTGTTCAGTAAAATTTAGTTTGTTTAGTAAAATTTAGTTGGTCAGTAAAATTTAGTTTGTTCAGTAAAATTTAGTTCGTTCAGTAAAATTTAGTTTGTTTAGTAAAATTTAGTTTGTTCAGTAAAATTTAGTTCGTTCAGTAAAATTTAGTTGTTCAGTAAAATTTAGTTTGTTCAGTAAAATTTAGTTTGTTCAGTAAAATTTAGTTTGTTCAGTAAAATCTTACTTGTTCGGTAAAATTTAGTTTGTTCTGTAAAATTTTGCTTGTTCGGTAAAATTTAGTTTGTTCAGTAAAATTTAGTTTGTTCGGTAAAATTTAGTTTGTTCATTAAAATTTAGTTTGTTCGGTAAAATTTAGTTTGTTCAGTAAAATTTAGTTTGTTCAGTAAAAT
>NW_019396846.1:85339-112285 GCF_000591075.1 Eurytemora carolleeae | reverse complement strand
ACTATTAATCCGGTCAAATCAAAATATGTATATGTAGATATATTTATACATACAGGGTGAGTCAAAAAAAAGGGTGAACAGCTTGATCTTGCATAGAATGAACCATTTTTTTGGTAATCTAATTTTTGTTAAATATATAAAAAAATTAAAATTTTTTTAATAGGCAATCTGACTCTTTAAAAAATCCGCGAAACTAATGTTTACTCAATATTAGATTAGTAGAAAAACAAAAAGTGCGTGAATATATTATTTCTATCAGTTGAGTACAGTTAAACCCTAAATGAGCCATACATCGAAAGAATTTATCAAGTGTTGGTCTGACAATTTTTCAATGGGTTTTATACTATTTTACGTAAATTTGAGTACTTGCGAAAAAAAATAAATAGCCATGAATATGCGGTAACAGTTTCAAAGAGCTCCATATAATCATTTAATCAAAAAACTTAATATCTGCAACATTACATTATCAAAAAGTGAAGAATACGACATTTGAGAAATTCTTTCGATGTATGGCTTATTCAGGGTTTAACTGTAGTTTCGGAGTAAATGCACGAATTAGATTAAGAAAATCAGCAATTTTAGATTTCGAAAAATTATCTGTATTCCAAAAATAAAAATATTCTCTGTTTTGTTGAAAATTCAGGAGCCATTGGAAGCAGAATTCCGGTTCTAATAAATATTTCAAGAAATATGACAATTTAAAAACGGACAACTCCAGTGTTGACTAAAACTCCTTCAGATAGACTTAATTAGACGGAATAAAAATTTCCCAAAAAAGTATATAGTAGCAATACTTAAGTGTATTTGATACAGGTGACTAGTTTTACTATAGACACTTATTAAATCACTAATTTAATGAATTGGGTCTCTTTACATTGCACAATTGCTGTGTATCATACTCAGTCATTGGACGTTTTAAAGTTATTACTTGATTCTAAAAGTCGTCTTCCTATTTCAGACTTTTCTGGTTATTACTGTTCTAAAACTAATAATTTTTTTATTCGTCTTGAAATTACCATGTTTTGTTAGACCCACTGTAAAAGCTAAACATGTTTTCGTAATACTTGTCAAGTATATAGTTGAACCAGATTAGAAATAAATGATTGATTTTTTCAGTTTATATATTTCGACATTCTAAAATGGCCCATTAGTACTAAAGCAAAAACAAAGCTAAATATAACAGAATAATTTAAAGAAAACAACATGTATACAACAGTGTCAATTTTTACCTACAGGTTGGGGGGAAGACACAGGTCAACTGATTAGATGTAAAACATTGTGAAACGGTATGTGGAAGGGGGGGAATACAGGGTCTTTTTATCTTCAGCTAGGGTTTTATTCTAGTTTAAACTAGAAATTCAAAAACACGTATCTTCACTAGATTTAAGAACACGTATCTACACTAGATTTAAGAACACGTATCTACACTAGATTTAAGAACACGTATCTACACTAGATTTAAGAACACGTATCTACACTAGATTTAAGAACAAAATCTATGTTATAATATATTTAGCAAAGATTATTTTTAGTAAAGATACGGCATCAGAAATGCACCTTTATTTTGTAAACGGTGCCCACAATCCACATCTTTATTGACGAAAGATTAAATTGACGACATTTGTAACATTATAAGGCCAACAAGAGCACAAGTTTTGCATGCAAGAGTTGATTTTTTGCATCGTATATAGCAGTTAGCATTTGCGTATATGAACAAAAAGTTACACAAAAAAGTTCATATAACTTATTACTTTAAATTGCAAATTTAAAAATGCTTTCAGCGAGTTTTTATATGCTGGAATTCAGGGTTTCCAATCGGAATTCCGTTGCGCGGAATTGCGCGTAATTGCGAGGAATGGCGTGTAGTTCGTGTAGTTTACAGGGCTCGCAATTGCGCGCAAGTAAAATCCACTTGCGTTGGAAACTCTATGCTGGATGTACATTGCACACTGCACAGACCTCTCTTACAAAAAGTTGAGCTATACACTACACATGTTTTTTGGTGTTTTCATTTATAACTTTCTCTTCAAACCAGTTTTTCCAGATTCTGTTCTAAATTCAGATATTCAAATTCCAAAACGGCGGATCGGGAGGGGGGGCGGGGGAGAGATTGAAGATTGATTAAACGACTGGAATTGACTACAAAGTGATTCAGTGGACTACTCAAGATTGCACTGGACTACATAGGACTATCGATCTATAGAGGAGACTATTCTGAATACTCGCCACAAAATCTGTTTTTCTAATCCTGATATATTTGTAAACGTATTTCAAACTATAAACTTCATTCTAGAATAAATAGTTTAAAATAACAAATATTTAAGCCATAAGGTTGCAAAGATATAGGATTTGGAGAAATATAGTAGATGGCGAGTAGTCAATTAGTTTCTTGTAAGAATTAAATTTTACATTCACCTTTTTAAAAAGAGTGTAAACTTGTTCCTGTTTAACCAAAGGCTTAAAATTTAATGTGACCTTCCAGTTAAAAAAGTGGCATGTTCGATTCACAACAGTACCATTCAACCCCTTATCTGATCAAGGATGTGAAAGATAAAAAATACTTAGCTCTGATAACTCATACCAAAAGTGCTCATGTCACTTTTTAGAGAAAACACAATTGAAAATAATCAGTTTTCAAAACCCGGAGGAACATTGATATTATTCTATATCAGGGAATGTAGTGAGTAGCGTAGAGAATCGGACATGCTGCTGTTTATTTCAAATTATGCCTATATACCCTTTAATTGACCAGAATTTGAGATTAAGATCAAATGCATGTAAACCTGCTTTTATGTAGGTTAATTGAAAAAATATTAGCAGGAATTAAGGGGTGTTACGCTAAGCTAAACATTAGGGTTTCCAGCAAGAGAACAGTTCCGCAAAAAGTAAATTTTTCTTATTTCACAAACTTTTTCACGAAATTTTGCATTAAGTCGCACTAATCTTTGTCGCGAAAAATATGCGAAATTTCTCGCAAATTATGTTTTGTTCCGAAAAAAAGATTAATGATACACAAAAAAAGGGATTTTTTTGAGAATCAAAAAAACGTTCGCAAAAAATGCGAATGATAAACATGATAAATATAAAGTAGCTATTACATTGTCACGTATAATGTAAATTGGGACACACTTTTTGGACTCACCAGGAATTATAAAATGTTTAAATTCGGTTTTTTGAAAAAGTTCCATGTTTTTATTTTTGGAATCGACGGGTTCGAGGTTACCAAGAGTTCTTAAGAATATGAAGCTACAGGGGGATGCTTAAAATTAAGGAATAGAAGACGACTGTCATGATTTCAAATAGTCCAATGAACAAGTTAAATTTTGAGCTGCTGCATTAAATCCCCACGGTTTCTGTTAACATTAAATGAGCATAAGATTGCTTAAATGTCGGTTTCTTTTTGCCATTTTTGTATGCGTCTCACTTTACCCGTAGTCCGTGCCCATTCTAAATTGACAAGACTTGAATCCCTCAGCCGTATGGATTAGATAACGATTGGATTAGATAACGAATGCATCGGATAACGATTGGATCGGATAAAGGATGGAATGGATACAGGATGGATCAGATAACGAATGGATCAGATACGAATGGACTGGATAAGGCATGGATTAGATTTTGATAAGACCAGAAAATGTTTGAATCAGTTGACCTATATTTTGGCTTGGAACGGAAAACCACACAAAGATTGAAAGATTGAAGAATTAACATATTAATTAACATCAAGTTATGATTTTTTAATAGTCCAAAGCACATTGGACACAGCAATGGTGTATGCAGTGTAAACAAACCCATTTCACTTAATTTGTGATTTAATAAGTGTTTAGTAACACTAGTTGCTTTTTAAAAGCTTCGAATTAGGGTTTGCAGCGAAAAAGAAAAGCATTTCGTGAAAATTTCGTTTTCGCTTCATTCATTTTCGAGAAAAAATGCGAAATTTCGTGAAACGTTTCGTTCTCTGCAAACCCTACTTCAAATACACGAAGCCCTAAACAGGCTGGGGGGGGCGTTTAGCGCCCCCTCCCTGTAGTTTTTGTCCTGACACTCTCATTTTTGACACTATCACTGTGAAATTTTGTGAATTTTAATGAATAATAATTTAAAGGATTTCTTGTAAATCTTTTTTTATTTTAGGGTAGGGTACAGGGCGGAAAAAAGTCCGGTCTGTGAAAAAAAATCTAAAATAGCCTTTTTTGTGACTAAAACTTCAGATCTAAAAGCCCTTTGAAAAGCCCTTTGAAAAGCCCTTGAAAAATGCATGTAGAAAGTGTGTCACACTTTGATATTTGTTTAAAACCAAAAAAAATTTTTTTCATTTTTTTGAACCTTTATTAGGCATTTTCCACACTCCCTAGCACCCAAACTATTAAAGTTATCGGTCTAATATTTTTTTCTTTGAGCTGGCAATGAGAAATTGGGCTATGAACATGCATTTCAACCCAATGACTATTCTCTAAGGCCTTTTTATAGGTGGGGCGCCAAACGCCCCCCCCCCCGCCTCTATAGGGTTAAGAATCGCTATAAAGTCGTCTTCCAATTTCTGAGTTTTTGTTATCAATTTACATATTTTTTAGCGTGGTTTCACTGTTACCGTTGTAAACTGTTGCTACTGAAATAACCAACCTACCCTATCCAACCAACTTTATAAACTGGTCTATTTACGCCCCCTCCCCTCTCCCTCCTTCTCCGAGTATCACTTGTATACATATTGTGTTAAAAGGATGAAAATAGGTCAGTAATCATGAGAGTAGGGTGCAACAAATATTCGAGTTTCTTATTCTTTACAAAAAAAAACATTTTTAGGATATTTATCAAATTAAGAGTAAGTATCAAAATGATAATGTAGGAAGCTTATTTAAACAATTTTATTATTTCAGCAAAACAACAACTTTTCCAAAAATTTCCTGAAATTAAGATTTTTTAAAAAAGGTGGTAATTCTCTGGACATGGGTATTTTGTTCCACCAATTACTTGCCTAGACTGTATTTGTACTTAATCGGCAGGTTTAGTACACAAATATTTTCCTAGACTGTAATTATTTTTAATCGGCAGGTTTTAGTACAGAAATATGTTCAGGAGCAAAGAAACTTCATAAAATTTAAATGAACACAATTTTAATATAAGGCTGAGGATTTAAACAAGGCTCTCTAGATACTACTGTTTGGCCAATGAGAGTTAAGGTTAGAGAGTTTATATATTACAGGAAGAAACCTGACCGTAGGCAGATTGCATGAAACCTATGTAAATGAACAAGTCTCTAGTAAAGTCAAACATAATTTACGCGAATCCGGCTGAAAGTGTGTGGAGAATTCCACTGTTAAAAGATTTACTATTAATCCGGTCAAATCAAAATGTTTTAGAAGGATTTAGCTATGATGAAATAGATGTAATTTTTGATGAAAGGAATTGTGTCTTTGCAACATACTCTGATTTTCTAGTCCTTGTATTGTCCCAACCAAATGTCGTAGACCTTAGATATTTCAAACTATGAATTATGTTAGTTTAAATTATCTAAGTTTGAAATATCAAATGTGTACAACATCAGGTCGCTAAGATATTGGAATTCAAAAATTTAAGTTTGTGGCAAAAACTCAATTCCTTTGTAAAAACTAACTCTCGTTGATTTTAAATTCTACCATTATAATTGTTTAAGAATAAATAGAATAAAAAGAATAAAAATAAGATTTTACTGTAAAAATAAATGTAAAATTTGACAAACAATACATTGATTGAAATCATAGCCCGTAAATCAATAAATCATATTTCTTAAATCCGGAGCCCGCGAATTAAAAACTTCGGCTCGAGCCGTAAATCCTTAAACCTAGCTTTAAGACCCAATCTTCGACCCAACTCTGACGACAGCTTGTGTCACGTGATTGACAGCTGCAAGATCTTCAGCTTGACTTAAGGAGTTAGGTTCAATGAAAATAAAACCGACCTTGGTTGGTTTTAGTAGAGAATAAGGCTCAATGTTGCGTCTTGTTCTCATAAAAACTGGGAATGCGCCAATTCCTACCATGCAAATCCGCCAAATAGAATATTAAGCCAGTTTTTTTGACCTCAACTCTGTGGAAAATAAGATGCAGCTTGAATCCAAAAGCTCAAGCCGTAAATAAGGCCCAACGACAGCTTAGACTCGAGCCGTATTTTCACGAATTTTTAAAATCGCGGGCTCTGGAAACCAAGGAAGTATTTCGCATATACTCTAGTGACTCTGGTATACAAACAATTTTGACAAACTTTCCTTAAATTGAATTTAAACTTTTTGAGCATTTAAATCCTGGCAGATGTGTATTCAGGGGGGGGGGGGTGCTCAAACTTTCTGGCATTTCTAACTAACACATACCCCTAACTTAGGGCTAAAAGCTGAGTCCTCAGGCATACTGCCTAAATGCCTTATTTTACCTATACCAGACTAAATCTATATTTAGACCTACTTCCAGCCATACAAAAGCAAGCATATTGCACTATTTTTGCAAAGAAATTTTGCACCAATTTTTGGCACAGACGCTTTTAAAGGGAATTTGAACATTTTCAGTTTTTCTTGAATACTCATTTAGGTTTTAAAGATTTTGCAAATGCGTTTCAATATTTTAATTTGTTGGGTCAAAAATGTATAATTTGTCGCAATTTGCGCATTTGTTTGCACATATTTTGCTCAATAACTAGATTTCAAAATAAATATTTGGATTTTTGCAAATTTTCCATTTTTTGCAGATTAAGTAGAGCCCAAGGGTCTTCCAAAAACGTATCAAATGTTATAGATTTGTATCACAATAAGATTAAGAAAATAGAGGTGGGGGGGTTAAACCAGACGTCAGGCTAAATAGGGTTAAGTTTCAACAAATCATAATGCACTAATACTATACATAGCTAAATTACAATAAGGATACATAAGCAAAACGGACTAAATCACCTTTCTTTTGAAGATTTTTGTAAATCATGCCACTCTACAAATAATGGGTCACTTGTAACTGCATCTCCAATCCCTTTCGTATGCCTTGTGAAAATATTCCTTTACAAATAGCTATATTAGGATGGGAAGGAACATATGCATTTTCAAGAGCACTTTAGACTGGTAGTCATGAATTTGATGCGAGGTATTTTCCCAAAGGTTTTTCCCAAGTGTCAACTTCCCAAGGGTATTTTTCCAAGTGGCAACTTCCTAACTGTGCAACTTCCCAAGTCTATACTAGCCCTTAGCCTGTTCTAGCCGCAGCGCTAAGCCCCCTAGCCCATCTGAGTTGCAGTGACTGGCCCCAATAGCAGCTTGCAGCAACTCAGAAGGCCTAATCTAACCTTTAGGAAGTTGCCCATTTAAAAATTGCACATTTGAGTAGTTGCCACTTGTGAAATTGTCCTTTGGGAAAATATCCGCAAATAGATGACAACATATATATTGATATTGAGTATGCATCTGCTAACTTTGCGATATCAGTACAGTACAGTGGATGGTTTACACTGTACATGAAGTTATCTAACAGTACATAATTCAGTATGCACGGTTAATTGTACGTCTGATAGCTGCAGCGTTTATCCTTTATTGTTTAATCAACATTGCCTGGAATATGATCAGCAAGGTAAGCTAAAAAGAATATAAACAAATTCTGAAAGAACTTTGTGGGGAAATTATCGGGCATAAACTTCTCTTTTACAAAAATTCCCCGAACTTTGATTCAGTCTTAAGAATTTCACAGTTTCGATGTTCGAGAAAAGTATCCGCACCTGAAAAAAACTTGGGAAATGTCCCAACCCCAAGCAACAAATTTCGAGATTGCCAGATTTTTTCCACTCTTGTTTCCAGGGTATTTAGCCAAAACATAAATGTTCTAAACATCTTAAAGAATATGCGATGCTTGAAAAATATAGCCTCTGTGAAGGATAAGAAAGGGTTCCAATAATATTGAAAGAACTGCTAGACTTGTTACAGTTCATTAGATGTAATTTGATGAAATATAATTTGGAATAAGCCTCAATTAATCAAAAATAATTTCTGAAGTTCAAGGGATGGTTAATGTAATTTCAAGTGACCTTCCATCAAAGAAATTGATTTGCAGATTTATGCAGCAAAGAAAATGAAGAAAATGAAGAAGGCATGAAACGAAGATATCTTCAAATTTGTTGCTTGAACAAATATATAAAGGGTACCGTGGTGAATTGTAAATGCTACTCTGTAATAAAAGATGACTTGAAATGCTTCTACACCACCTCCAATTACCTTTTTCCTTATTCATCATCATTTTGTTATGTTTAAAATGTACAGTGTACAGTGTACACCCATCTATTTATTTACAATTCTCATTCTCTTATAATGAGCCAACCAATGCAAATAACCTATACCCTGGTAAGGCGGGTCAAAACTACAAAGTAAATTTTGATTTTTTATTTGTATTTTCTCGTGCTTTGAAGTTGAATAAAAATATGAATATGAATAAATCTGAGAAATAATGAGAAAGATGTCTTTTTTTCAGTCCTTCAAGTTTAATTTTTATCTGCAGGTCACTTATACAGAGAACCCAGCATTTTAAACTTATCAATATTTAGGTAGAAAAACAACGAAACCATCATCATTTTTGTTCAGACAAAGATATAAAGTGTAAATTATTTGAATCAAAGGGCCACTAAAAATTACATCAAGAGTCTCTTTAATAAAGGATTGATTGCTGCAGGTGCTTCCTGCAGTGGTAAAGTCTGCTGGTGGATCCAGGAACAGCCTCTTTAATAAATGATTGATTGCTGCAGGTGCTTCCTGCAGTGGTAAAGTCTGCTGGTGGATCCAGGAAAGCACTCAAGGCAGAGGATGAGGAATTATAGTGTTCTTCTCGCAGAATGCATCTCTTTAAAATCCAAAGGTTAAATAAATTTTAAGAAGAATACAGGGCATTTTTCATGATATTGTGCTTTCTGAGGCCGGATCTAAAGAATTTAAGCTGCATCCCAAATTTGAGACACAAATCAAACATAGTTGGTTCCACTTTAAATTCTATTCAGTGTTTCGAAATTTAAGCCGGCGCTCAATTGAAACTGGTTTTTGGCAATGCGGCCTCTAATCATGTCTTAAGAGACCAAGTTTATCTAAATTCTTGTTGGCATAAATAAAAATATTGAACTTTGTTTAATTTACACTTAGATATTATAGAGAAGAGTTCAATAAAGGGTCCAGCTTAATTAAGCTTTGGTGCATTTATGTTAAATCTGAAAAAGCATAATTTTTTGCTCAATTACGTTTGTAAGTAATTTGTTTATTTAATCTTTTTTTTCATAATCTTGTCTAAGTGATTTTTTAGGTTGTTACCTACCAATCAACTATGGTGGGCTAAAGGATTATTTCTAATTTTGGTTTTGGTGGTCATGGTTCAGTTAACAACATGGTTAGAGACCAGAATATCAAGAAAAAGGTGATATATTCATCAGCACCATATATATTTTCCAATTTTCCAGAAAATTTAACTGCTTCCTTCATCAGCACCATATATATTTTCCAATTTTCCAGAAAATTTAACTGCTTCCTTCTTCAGCACCATATATATTTTCCAGTTTTCCAGAAAATTTAACTGCTTCCTTCATCAGCACCATATATATTTTCCAATTTTCAAGAAAATTTAACTACTTTCTTCATCAGCGGGGTATATATTTTCCAACTTGAAAATCGAAGACTCCCCTATGATTTAATTGAAACCTATAAAATTATTCATGGTGTTAATAATGTTAATAAATGTACTTGGTTTTCAATGTTAGCAGATACATCCAATAGGATTACAAGAATGTCAGAAAATCCTCTTTCACTTAGTGCCAAATTTTGTACAACTGATATTCGTAAACATTTTTTTAGCCAAAGAGTTGTTTCTCCATGGAATGATTCACCCTGTGATATAAAAACTGCACCAACGTTAAATACTTTTAAATCCAGATATGATAAATATGTAAAAAATTTCTAATCTAGTTTATTTTGTTGGGACAAAGAGAGCCGAAAAAAGATTACTTAAAAGAAAACAGAAAGGCCAAATAAGAAAAAAAAAATAATCTAAGAAAAAATGTTAAAAAAACATGTCAAAAAAAAAATGTCAAGGAAGAGAAAAAATAAAAACTCTACCAAAAGAAAAAAATAAATGTCCCTTATTTTTAATCTTGATTCACTGGATATTCGTAATTATTGAATATAATATACTCTGTATATTAATGTGATATATGCAACCATATGAATCGGAAATTTTCTTATATACTCTGCCAGGAGTCCTGAAAATAATCCTAACATAAACATAAACATAAACTTTCCAGAAAATTTAACTGCTTTCTTTATCAGTTGGGTGTATATTTTCAATTTTCCAGAAAATTTAACTGCTTTCTTCATCAGTACCATATATTTTTTCCAATTTTCCAGAAAATTTAACTGCTTCCTTCATCAGCACTGTATATTTTTTACAATTTTCCAGAAAATTTAGCTGCTTTCTTCATCAGCACCGTTTATTATTTCCAATTTTCCAGAAAATTTAACTGCTTTCTTTATCAGCGGGGTATATTTTTTCCAATTTTCCAGAAAATTTAACTGCTTTCTTCATCAGCACTGTATTGATTTTCCAATTTTCAAAAAAATTAACTGCTAATTCTAGCCTTATCAGCACCGTATATATTTTTCAATTTTCAAGAAAATATAGCAGCTTTCTTTATCATGTTTTTGTTCTTCTTTATAAATTGCTAAAACAGTTTTAAGTCAAATCTTATAAGTATGCAATTCAACATTAGCATTATGCAAGAAAATGTGATCTTGATTTACAAATTTAAAAAAAAAATAAAATCTTATTAACTTTTTAACTTTAGGGCAGAAAGAATTTCGATTATAGATGCCAAGATTGCTGACATTGTTAGAAACAAGGTTCAGCCAACATTTTCAGGTTAAATAAAAAAATTATAGAAAGGATAATAAGACAGACAGGACAGATAGGACAGATAGAACAGATAAAACAATTAGGACAGATAGAACATGTAGGAAAGATAGAACAAATAGAACAGGTAGGACAAATAGTACAGATAAAACATACATGATAGAGATAGAACAGAAAGGACGGATAGGACTGATAGGATAGAACGGACAGAAATGTGAGATAGGAGAAATTGGACAGTGTAATGCATGATTAATGTTTTTTATCAAATACAAGCCAGATGTAAATCCTAGGGATTCTCGAGGTCAATCATTTGCACTCATGGTTTAGGGTTTATGCAAATATTTCACTCTAGATCCCCGTACTCTTGTTTTAGTATCGATTTCTTTAATAACCTCTATGTATATAACTCTGCGAGTATAAATGAATGGGATGGATCAGTTTCATAGTTTATTTATTAAATACATCTGTCAGGTTTATTCCTGTTTTTATCAGGTCCTTTATTATTCAGCTGCTACCGTTTAGGGTCTGTCTGAGCAGCTAAACTATACCCTTTAGCTGCTTAGGTCTCTACGGAGCTTCCATTACCTTCCTAGCTGCTTCCTTTAATTCTCGGAACCCCGGATATCCTAGTTATCCTATGTGTCCTGAGATGAAAACTTTAGATTGGTGGATCAATGCCTTGATCTCCTCTTTTTCTTGATCTCCAGATTAAATAATGCTTGTTCTCCTCTTGTTTTTAATCTCCAGATTAATTAAGCAATCGGGATTAAGGATATCCCATTCTAAAGTTTTCAGCTCTGGAAATCCTAGTTCCCTTATGTGTCTTGGATATCCTAGTTATCCTATGTGACCTGGATATCCTAGTTCCCTTATGTGTCCTGGATATCCTAGTTCTCCTATGTGTCCTGGATATCCTAGTTTCCCCATGTGTCCTGGATATCCTAGTTCTCCTATGTGTCCTGGATATCCTAGTTCTCCTATGTGTCCTGGATATCCTAGTTCTCCTATGTGTCCTGGATATCCTAGTTCTCCTATGTGTCCTGGATATCCTAGTTCTCCTATGTGTCCTGGATATCCTAGTTCTCCTATGTGTCCTGGATATCCTAGTTCTCCTATGTGTCCTGGATATCCTAGTTCTCCTATGTGTCCTGGATATCCTAGTTCTCCTATGTGTCCTGGATATCCTAGTTCTCCTATGTGTCCTGGATATCCTAGTTCTCCTATGTGTCCTGGATATCCTAGTTCTCCTATGTGTCCTGGATATCCTAGTTCTCCTATGTGTCCTGGATATCCTAGTTCTCCTATGTGTCCTGGATATCCTAGTTCTCCTATGTGTCCTGGATATCCTAGTTCTCCTATGTGTCCTGGATATCCTAGTTCTCCTATGTGTCCTGGATATCCTAGTTCTCCTATGTGTCCTGGATATCCTAGTTCTCCTATGTGTCCTGGATATCCTAGTTCTCCTATGTGTCCTGGATATCCTAGTTCTCCTATGTGTCCTGGATATCCTAGTTCTCCTATGTGTCCTGGATATCCTAGTTCTCCTATGTGTCCTGGATATCCTAGTTCTCCTATGTGTCCTGGATATCCTAGTTCTCCTATGTGTCCTGGATATCCTAGTTCTCCTATGTGTCCTGGATATCCTAGTTCTCCTATGTGTCCTGGATATCCTAGTTCTCCTATGTGTCCTGGATATCCTAGTTCTCCTATGTGTCCTGGATATCCTAGTTCTCCTATGTGNAGACGATCTATCCTCTCCTTCTCTTCTCTCTAGTAGGTAGGATCTAGGAGATGGAGCAGACGATCTATCTTCTCCTTCTTTTCTCTCTAGTAGGTAGGATCTAGGAGATGGAGTAGACTGTCTATCCTCTCCTTCTCTTCTCTCTAGTAGTTAGGATCTAGGAGATGGATTAGACGGTCTATCCTCGCCTTCTCTTCTCTATAGTAGGTAGGATCTAGAAGATGGAGTAGACGGTCTATCATCTCCTTCTCTCTGGTAGGTAGGATCTAGGAGATGGAGCAGACGATCTATTCTCTCCTTCAGGTAGGATCTAGGAGATGGAGTAGACGGCCTATCCTCTCCTTCTCTTCTCTCTAGTAGGTAGGATATAGGAGATGGAGCAGATGAACTGGCACAAAAAATGCCGTAAGTGCAACTGCAGTGTAGAATGCCGATGATATATTCATTACTCATACAAAAAAAAGGATAATCCAAACCGATCTTGCAAGCATTAATGTAATTAGCTCAAAAGTACAAAGATTCTTTTAATATAAGATATATCACCGAAGGTAAATTCAACTGTACTGTTGGTTTCGTACTTCGTAGCCATCTTGGATCTAATTCAGGGATGAGTTCCGATTACTTGGAATTAAATTCTGCAAATTTCGGAATTGTTTTCTGAATTTAGAATTATATTCTTTTTATATCGGAATTGAGTTCTAATATATAAAATACAGAATCAAATTCCGATAATGACAGAATATTCTTTCCTAAATTAAGAAAATGATTTCCGGGATGAAAAGGAATCATATTCTGACATTAAGGAAAGGGATATCCTTGAAAGTCGGAAAATGATTCTCATTTATAGGGAACTTATTTCCATTTCCATTCCCCGTGTGTGTTTACAGTGTAGTTCTCCTATGTGTCCTGGATATCCTAGTTCTCCTATGTGTCCTGGATATCCTAGTTCTCCTATGTGTCCTGGATATCCTAGTTCCCTATATGTGTCCTGGATATCCTAGTTCTCCTATGTGTCCTGGATATCCTAGTTCTCCTATGTGTCCTGGATATTCTAGTTCTCCTATGTGTCCTGGATATCCTAGTTCTCCTATGTGTCCTGGATATCCTAGTTCTCCTATGTGTCCTTCAGTTATTGCTGCCACAGATGTGTACAGAGCTCTTCTGCAATGAGAGGCGTCTCCGTATTCAGAATCTGCTGCTTCTACAACAGGGTAATGAAGAGCTGTCTGCAACAAGCAGCTTCTTCCATCTCTGATACTAGATCTTTTTATCTGTAGACCTCTTGGTTTCTCGATCATGTCTGGAGGACGATAGATTCCGTCCTCATAGATCCTCATGGTCTCTTCTTCACCTGGAGTCATTGGTCTATATTGGCTCCGGTGTCTCTGTAGAGAGAACCAGCATGAGAATATGGAGCTTGTGTATGTCCTAGAGGTCCTGGCTTTTCTGTATCGCGGGTGTCCCTGTCAATAGAACCAACTTGAGAATATGGAGCTTCTGCATATAAATAGTTAATATTTCATAATATTTTTAATTTTGTTTTTTTAAATAATATTTCGCTGGCGTTGGATTTTCGAACATTCCTGGAAAATATGAAAATGTCGTCTTCATTATTAAAAATCATCGAAACTGGAATAAATGTTTTCAAAAGTAACTATTAGATCATAAAAAATAAAAACATATTATGAAATATCAACTATATACGAATGCGTTGAAAAATTATCGATGATTATTGGTTGTAACATCTGAATGATTTGTTTGGAATTAAATTGATTTTTTTACGATCAGAGTTGAATGTTGCAACTTTCTCAATTTGTATGGACTCTATGTTCTTAAGCATGAGTCGTTTTTAACAATTTCCTCCTTATAGACGCAACAGATAGAAGTAAGATTAGTAGCGATCAAAAGTGCTTATTTTTCGCCTAAACCCCCTTTCATTTTTCGCGAACACTCCTTTTAAGAGTAAATTAATCTTGAAATTAACAAAACTATCGAAGATCAAGCATTGATCTCAATATCCACAGTTCTAAAGTTGTCACCTCAGTTTATACAATAATTAAAAAGATAATTTAATAGCTGTGGATAATTTTCATATTATTTAGGATTAGGAGGAGCTAGGACTAATATACTTATCCTTCATTATCATCCTGTTTGTCCACTGTGTAAACTTACAACGGTAACTTGGTAATTTATTATTAAAGGGACTGGGCCGTAATTTCCTAGCAAATATGACAATGTTCGATTCACAACGGATCACAATTGAAACCTTACTCTGATCAATAATATGGAAGAAATTGTCGTTTTTCTTTGCTTAACAGTATTTAGTTATAATCATTTCCTTGTGGTCTCCTAGAGCAGAAATGCGCAAGCCACTTATTGAAAATAATCAGTTTTCATAATTATAAACAATGATATCTAATTTATACAGATTATAAAAAGCTTTTAAGGGCACCGCTGTGAATCGGGCATTACCATCACTGCATGGAGGGTCATTTGAAATTACGCCTACAGTCCTTTTAATCACGTGAGGTTGTAATATTTCAGCAAGAGGGGGAGAGCGAGGGGGGGTCGGTCTAGAAGATTTATGAAAGTACGGGGGGGGGCAGAAAATGATTTTTAAAATTTAGAATTATTCTGCAAAAATAATTATTTAAAAAATTTAGTCAGGTTTACTAGTTTGTAAATAACATTTAATCCCTGTAGGACCAGAAAGCCATTACGTGGTTTACGATAGCTAGAGGTCCTCAAAAAATGTTAAAGTAAATTGACTCTTTCATTTTCTCAGTGTCAATTCATACTTTAGTAACATTAAAACGACGCGAGGCTTATGTAATCTTTTGAGGCTTACTTAGGGGGGCTATGGGGGCTTACTCAGTAAAATCTTTGGTTTCAAGCAGGCTTTTTTAAGTTTCAGGCTCTAAAGAACGGGTGCTGAAAGAAGAAAAAAATTAAGACCCTCCCCTCCTGGACAAATTCCTGAGTTTGCCCCTGAATCTTAATGTTGACAATTTCACATGAAATCATGACATTTTACTATAATTTCAAAGAAAATTATTGCAAATGTAATTTAACTCTGACACTCGGGATTATAAAAATGTTATTTTTAGGAAATACCCAACTCATTTCAAGTTGATCTTTATCAGAAGGTAAAAAATATTTAATCTAGACAAATGTTATAATCTGCATTTTAAAGAGACAATGAATGATGAAATTTTTGTTTTTCTAGTTGAAAATTTAAACCTTTCTGGCGCGACTTTTTCAGAAAGTAAATAAATAAAATTAAAGTGAGAAATTATAATATAAAGCACTGTCATCGTTCATACTCCAAAATACAGAAGGAGAAAATGAAATTTATGAGACAGCTTTATCAATCATTGGTTACAAATTCAAATCATCTTTATTCTATTAAATAGCAGTTAAATAAGCAAGGAGTATGATTTAAACATGAAACTGTAAGATTTTGATCTCATGTGAATTTTATTTAACGTGAGTCAAAACAAAAAATAGACAAATAGATGAAGAAAAGTTTGATTGAGGAAATGGTCTGTGAAAGGATTCAGATAGACACAAAAAAGAGTAGATAGATGAAGAGTAGTTAGATTAAGAAAACGTTATGTTAAAGGATACAGATAGACACAAAGATGAAGAGTAGTTCAATTAAGAAAACGGTATATTAAAGGATACAGATAGACACATAGATGAAGAGTAGTTAGATTAAGAAAACTTTATATTAAAGGATACAGATAGACACATAGATGAAGAGTAGTTCGAATAAGAACTAATAAAGGATACTGTTAAACACAAAGATGAAAAATAGTTCGATTAAGAAAACGTTATATTAAAGGATACAGATAGACACATAGATGAAGAGTAGTTCAATTAAGAAAACGTTATATTAAAGGATACAGATAGACACAAAGATGAAGAGTAGTTCAATTAAGAAAACGGTATATTAAAGGATACAGATAGACACATAGATGAAGAAAAGTTAGATTAAGAAAATGGTCTAGTAAAGAATACAGATAGACACATAGATGAAGAAAAGTTAGATTAAGAAAACGGTCTATTAAAGAATTCAGATGGTTCGGTAATTATGTTTTTTTATTTCTTACAGTTTCTTCTTCAGTTTTTGGATTTGAGGAATACAGCTCTACTTCCAACCTTACTTCAAACAAATGCAGTAACGTTGGCCAGTGCAGTTAATCTTATTCGGTAAAATTTATTATTTCGATCACAATTTGACCCATTAAACATAATTTGTTAGCCTTTTTATTAAATACTTTTTTGTTGGCATATGCATTTTGAATGAAAATGTATAAAATAAACAAATCCGTAAAGTAAATGAGTATTGAATATAAGACCAAACCACGTTTGATTTCAAATAGAAGAAACCGAATGCTGCTCACTCTGGTTAGTCCGGTGTGAAAGAGAAGATGTTAATTGACAACTTCTCTTTAGGTATGTGTCTCTGCTGCTTAAAAGCTTGGCAGAAGTCAAAATTAAAAAAGAAAGTTACCTTTATTGTATTGATATATACGACAACGACTGTAGGTCTTATCAAATCACATATATAACCCTAAATTAACTAGTGCCTGAGTTGTCAGGCATACTGCATGAATTCCTAATTATACCTATCCAAGTAACCAGACTAGATCTTTTAAATTCGCTGGTTCAAAAATGTATGATTTGTCATATTCATCATTTTTTCGTACATTTTTGTTAAATAACCGTGATTCTCAAAAAATATTCTGCTTTTTGCCAACTTTTGAGTTGAAACCGCCCGTGCAATTTATTCTAAAAACTAGTCTGGAAACCTCTTTTTACATCAAAAATTTAAAGTCAAAGATTTTCAAGATTTTAATTGTACACACAAATAAAATGTAACAAAATTTAAGATAAAAACAACAACAACAAAAAAGCTAAAAGCTAAAAGCATAACTTTTAGCTGAAACAAAAAACTCTCATATTCAATTTTATCGTCCACCAATGTGTTTTTAAACCTACACGATAAACCCCCTCCCAATAGTCCATATATTGTCTATAGTAGCTGAAATGCCCGGCGTTGCCCGTGGAATTTAAAAACACTTTGAACAAAAAATGTTGTCCAGCCGTTTGGCTATCTCTTTGATTTTTATTTTCAAATTACAAGCAAAGAAAGAGATGATGTTAAATTACAGCTTCTTTTTGTTTCCATGTTAAATGTGTCTTTATGCTGTTTAAGGTTTGGTAGAAATAACATTTTAACGTGAAAAGTTGTCTTGTATTAATATACGACAATTGAATATGATACATAGTAAATACACTACTCCCCCCTCCCCCCCTCAATCTGTTATGTGTTAAACCCACCAAGATAGTAGTTACCACCCCCCCCCCCCTCCTACCAACTACCAAACCACCCACCCTAGCTTCTCCCCTATCCAAATAATCTTTAATACCGACTCCCCCCTCACACCCATACCCCCACCCCCACCTTTAACACTGTTTATCTGCATGTATTTAATTTAAATGGGGAGGTGCTGAAGGGACGCCACGAGCCCCGCGAAATGGTATCCAAGTCTCTGGATTCGCAGATGAGTTTATAAAATGACCTGGCGCTACCCGCTATTTTTTAGGATGCTATGAAACGCCTCAACACGGAAACTGATCTAAATTAAGCAGAAATTAATCAAATTACTCATTTCTTAATGTATTTCCGCGATTTCTTCGAATTTTTCGGAAATCCCTCAAAATTCAGATTTTGAAGAGTTTCCTCTTTTTTTTGATCGATTTACCAAAATTTTAGATCCATTTCTGCTTTATTTCAATGAAATATTTTCAAGGGATTTCCTAATATTTTTGTGTGGATTCCCAATATTTTAACTCCGTTTCCTCATATTTTTTATCTGTTTTAGCTTTTTGTTCAAAAACTTTAAAATTGATCTGTTTCCTCATATTTTAGATCGGTATCCTCAAATCTTATGTGCATTTCCTCATATTTTAGATTCGTTTCAGCTTCTTTCAAAAACTTTAAAAATCTCAATTTGTTGTTCTGTTTCCTTAAATTTTTCATAACAAACCAAAATATGAAAAATACTTATATTTCATTGAATGAGGAAACAGAGTAAAAAAATGCACTAAAAAGGCTTTACTAATTGCATGGAAGACCATGAAAGAAAAGCATATTTAATGAATTTTATTTGAAAATAAAAATAAATGCAGGATCAAAAAGCTTATTAGACAAAAGAATACAGAAAATAGTTTTTCTTTGGAAGGAACATTAAAAAGCAAAAACAAATTGAGATTTTAAAAGTTTCTGAAAAATCGGAAACGGATCAAAAATATAAGAAAACAAACCTAAAATTGAGGAAACCAAGAAACAAATGGAGATTTTTAATGTCTTTGAAAAAAGCGGAAACGGACGTAAAATTTGAGAAGACAGATTAATTTTAAAGTTTAAAAAAAAGCAGAAACGAATCTAAAATATGAGGAAACAGATCAATTTTAAAGTTTTTGAAAAAGAGAAAACGTATCTAAAATATGAGGAAACAGACCTAAAATTTGAAGAAACTGATCAACAAATTGAGATTTTAAAGTTTTTGAAAAAAGTGGAAACGGATCAAAAATATGAGGAAACTGACCTAAAAATATGAGGAAACCGACCTAGAATAAGAGGAAACCATTCAAATATAAATATTAGGAAACAGATACAAAATATTCGGAAATCCCTCAACAGTTCAAAACTTTTGAGGGATTTCCTCAAATTTCTAAAAAAAGGAGATTCCTCTGAAGTAATTTTAGATCAATTTCAGTGTTGAGGGCTGAGACGTTTTCATGTCACCATTCTTTAGAATAGATATTATAGAAGTCATACAAACAATTTTTTAGGAAAAATATTTAATATTTTAATAGTCAGACAATGTTTTTGGATATTCAAGAAAACATTGCATAACTATTTAAAGATTAAATTTTTCTTTAAAATATGTTATTTATTAAACTTCTAATATATCTATTCTAGGGTTTAGGGGTAGCGTCGGGTCATTTTAAATACTTAACTGCGAATGTGGAGACTTGAAGATCGTTTTGCGGGCCTCATGGCAGCCCTGCACTCTCTCCCTCTTTTAAACTGACCGCTCACATGGTTGAGTTGGCCAGATATTCCCGCCTAAACGAAGTGACCGCAAGCTGAGTATAAAAGAGTGGTACAGATGAGTCAGCCTATTCAGTTGAAAACAGGTGCCGGAGCTATGAAATTCACCACCACACTATTCTTAGTAAGCTATATACTACTTAAAAAATATTATCAAAATTTATTTTAAATATTTATCAGCCACGTTTATCAGTAATTTGCTAAGATTTTTTCTTCAAAAAAGATTATACGTATCTTATTTGATGCATTTTTAAAACATTTAAGGTTTTTGGGGTTTCAGAAATCTTTAAAATTGAATATTAGCGCCTAAAGGATTGTATGGTTAGGTATAACTATTAACGGCCTGACCTTTACATTTTCTGTAAATAATTTCATACTGTATCAACAACAAACAAGAAGGAAAATTTTGTCTTTTTTCCTCTTAAAAAAAAATTAAGATTTAAAGGGAAACATTTAGAATTGGACATGAAAGTCTTAAAGGTCACGCTTGGAATTACGTCCCCGGTCTCTTTAATACAGCAGATCAATATTTGTATATTTTCAATTAATATCATTATTTAGGTTTTCAGCCTTTTCGAATTCGTGTTTGGAGCTCCGAAACCAAACCCAGAACCGTCGCCTGAACCAGAACCCTTGGCAGAACCAGAACCCTTGGCAGAACCAGAACCCTTGGCTGAACCCAATTGGACCTATTTCGGCTATCGTGGACATAATCATGGTCATCACTTTACTAGATATGGGCATCTGAAAAATCTGTATCCATTTGCAAAATCTAAAAGAAAAAACTAAAGATGATTAGCTTGCTAACGGTAATCTTACCTTCATAAGAACACAGATCATCGATAAAAAATCAGCAGTAAATCTGAGTCTGGGCAACTCTTTTATTCTTGCCAACTATATTTTCTGTCTTTTATTTCTATACTTTTTTTGTTAATTAATTTTTGAGTAATAAATTTTAAGAAAAAAAATATGTGTATGAGATTTTCAAAGCTTAACTGTACATTCATACATGCTTAAATACTCGTAATCTATATAATAAAGCCTATGAATAAAGCTCATCGCTCATTCATATATTTGTACAAATGTACGTTCATGTACATATGTACGCTGCAGCTATTACTTGTTTTAAAGAAAATATAGTAAATTATTTAAGGAAATTGTTACTTGGGAAAATGTACATTTGGGAAGTTGCCGCTATTCCTTCATGGGGAAGTTGCCACTTGGGAAATTTTCATTTGGGAAAATGTACATTTGGGAAGTTGCCACTTGGGAAAAGGCCTTTGAGAAAGTACCAAACATTACGCCGGGCATTACAGCTAGTTAGACATATAATAATGAGGTCAAATTTACCCAAAACTACTAATACGAATTTGTGACCTCATAGCTCCTCTAGCTTTACATACATTTAGTTCGAAACGAAACTAAAATATGGGGGCCTGTGGGGTTCTCCAATGAAAGGGGGTCTTCAATCGTACTCCAATGATGATGATTTCTTCCAAGACTCCCTAAAACTCTGAATTTAAAATGTTTTCGGAAAATTCTAATTTCTAAGGAAATTCCAGGGTTGTCTGATAGTACAACAACCAATCATAATCCAGGGTTGTCTGATAGTACAACAACCAATCATATTCCAGGGTTTTCTGATAGTACAACAACCAATCATAATTCCAGGGTTGTCTGATAGTACAACAACCAATCATATTCCAGGGTTGTCTGATAGTACAACAACCAATCATATTCCAGGGTTGTCTTATAGTACAACAACCAATCATAATTCCAGGGTTGTCTGATAGTACAACAACCAATCATAATTCCAGGGTTGTCTGATAGTACAACAACCAATCATAATTCCAGGGTTGTCTGATAGTACAACAACCAATCATTAAGCTAGGGGAGTCATCGAATTGTATGAGACCCGAGCTGGAGACTTCAGCATGTTTTTTTTCGATATCACTACTTTCTTCCGACCAATGAGAGTTTGCTCCTTGAACGCGCACCAAAATATAAAATTTCCCAGCTGTTTGTTCGGGTTTCTTCAAACTCCTCCTCTGATTGGTTGAATTTTAAAAACTTGTCTGGATACGATATCAACAATTTTTAAGTTTCGCAGTGTAAAATAATGTTAGGATTTGAATGGTAATCCATCATGGAATTGGAATTAATATTATGGTGATAGAAACATAAACATACATATATCTACCAGAAATACAAAGATAAAATTTCAAAATGTGCAGTTTATTTTCTTATTATCTTAGAAACAAAAGTTCAAAAAAAATGTTCAAAAAAACACAAGTTCTGAAAATTGTTGTTCTCGAATTATTTCAGAAAAGGGCCTAGTTTTTGCCACAAACCCAAATATTCTAATCCCTATATCTCTGCATCCGGATGGTTTAAATCTTGGCGATTTCAAACTTAGATTATTTGATCTAACAGAATTCTTAGTTTGAAAAATCAAAGGTCACCGACATTTAGTTGAAAAGATATGGGGATTGGAAAATCTGAGTTTTGTGGCAAAAACTCAATTCCTTTATTCGACTCAAATAAGATTTTTCCTGAATTTATTATTTTTATCATTTCTTTTAGGTCTGTTTATACCTGTCCGAATTCAACCTCAAGCAAACTTTTATCTCAAGAAGAAATGAAAAAGTAAGATAATTAAAGGGACTGTAAAGGAAAAATGAAAGGTGGTATCACAGGCTGAAAGCTAATCACTTTAGCTCTTGATCGCGACCCATGAAAGTTATATCAAAATTGTATATATATTAATTTTCGTTTAAATTTGAAAAAGTTGTAAATCAGTTTCTCGAGATAGGAACATAAGATAACTTTCATGGGTCGTGATCGAGAGCTAAAGTGATTAGCTTTTAGCCTATACCCCCTTTCATTTTTCCTTAACAGTCCCTTTAATAATTTGAAAATTAGAAATAACAATCTAAAAATTATGCAAGAAAGAAATTTCTAAGCCTCTATATTTAGATCAGTCCTTGTTTTTAATCTATAATTAAAAAAATAATGATTTTTGAAAAAAAATCGTAGAAAAAAAATCATATTTTAAATTATTGATAAAGTTTTTTACCGCCTTTTGACCAACATTACCGACTTATGATTCCCCCAACAGAGCTGAGGGACGCCAAGTTACTTAACACCTCTTGGGACAATTAAGTAAAATAACGACCCGCTCTGCGAAGTTTTAATGAAAAAAATCGCGCATTATCATGTTACAAGACAAAAAAATTTTGTACAACTACTTTTTTTGGGAAATTAAAAATTATGCTTAAATTCCGTGTAAAGTAGTTTTAAATAATTTTATTTTTTATTTAAGCTTTTTTAAATTAAAACCAAAAAATTCTTTTATTTTTTAATGGTGATTTTTACGCCTATCTCCATACCTACAAATGTCACAGAATAATCTCTAGAATATTTTTTTTTTCATTTTTATATTTTTTATAAATATTTTTTAGATGTTCTGAGTCACAAGTGAAGATTGTTCTGAGTAGATTCTTTAGTTTATCTGAATTTGAACCCATTATTCATGAGTTTAAATCCTCAATCATGGTAATCTTTAAATCCAAAGTACTCAAATTTCTATAATCCTATATCTTTGCAAATTGATGTCATAAGTCTGTGGTATTTCAAACTATGAATTTGCTGGATCTTGTGGTAAAATACAAAAAAAAAACATTACGATCATATATCGCTAAGGACCAGAAAATTCATGGACAATCGTTAATAAAAAAAAACAGAACAAAGTTTTTTTTGAACGGAACCAATTTGAAAGTAACGAACGTGGAACGAACTAGGTCATGGCCCTTTTTTAAAAACGTGAAACGAACTATCTAGCTCATGGCCTTGGTTAACAAACGTGGAACGAACTATCCAGCTCATGGCCCTAGTTAACAAACGTGGAACGAACTATCCAGCTCATGGCCCTAGTTAACAAACGTGGAACGAACGATCCAGCTCATTGCCCTAGTTAACAAACGTGGAACGAGCGATCCAGTTCATGGCCCTGGTTAACAGACGTGGAACGAGCTATTTCAAAAATAAAGAAACGTGCCCAGTCCTATAACTGTTAAGAATCTAGCTTAATATGTAAACATTGAATGAAATGGTTGGCATTTTTTATGACAATAAACACCCAATATCGAGGCTCATCCCGAGAAAAAAAAGACGAAAGTTTGTAAATGTTCAAAATTAATGTTTAAATTACTATTTAACAATAGGTTTATATAATCCCGTCCGATCCACGTCATCAAATGAAGACGATCCAACTGAATATGGACAAAGCACAGAAACTCCAACATTTTAAGGTGAAATCTTTACAATTAACATTAGAGAGACTATAGACGTAATTTCAAGTGAAAATGGAAAAATTTTAGTAAGAAAAAGAGGGATAACTTATTCATTCTCGATGAGACAAAGAGTACAGTTGTGAATCTGCCATGCCCCTCTCTAAACGAAGAGTACCATGAAAATACGTCTAAGAACTCTTGTATTTTACCTGGCCAAGGATATTTGAATTTGGCTCCAACAAATTTTGTTACATAACAATTTGACATTTCCTCTAGTGAAATAATACGTTGGCCTGCAAAACCTGTCTTAAATATGCAAATCAACTTTAAAAAGAAGAAGAAAAAGCGAATTCCTAATTATAATATATGACATTTTATCATACTTAATGAAAAATTAGAAAATATAGAATATAGGGATGGACACGTGGTCTGTTTTTAAACATTCAGTGTCCGAATTTAATTAATTTAAGCCGCGTCTCAAATCACCCAAAAACCGGTTCCAATTGAGCGCCGGCTTAAATCTTGAAATACTAAATACAATTTTAAATGGAACCAACAATATTTGAGCCGCGGCTTAAATTTAAGCCGCGGCTCAAATTCTTAAATTTCGCCCTCAGTTTCTTTTTCTTTTAAGAGGCCTCACAAGTGTCTTAAATGATTATCTTATTTCAAATTGTATGTTTGTAATGAATTATGTAATCATGCTAGTAATATCTGATTTATCTATGTTCGTTTATCTATCTTATCATGTTTCATGTTGACCCTGACTGGCCATTACGGTCAGTTGAATTTCCCCTGTATATAAAATAAATTAGTTCAATACGATTAGTCGTTTAATACGGACGTATACATAGCCTTGAGTTGTGGCTAAGGATAGAGAGCCTTGAGTTTTGGCTAGAGATAGAGTCAGCTAGATTCTAAATAGACTTTGAGTAGAGTGATCGTTAAAGTATCTCGCATCTAGATTTCTTACAGGCTGGATAAGTTGATTTTATTACAATTTGCAATTTTATTCAATACTCTGACCAGAGACACAATCTTTTTGAAAATTGTTTTGATATAAAACTATGTTTGTACAGAGGAAATTAGTTGGAAAATATACGCGAACAAACTTGTTAAAAATCTAATTTTACCTTTATATATCTATAAACTAAAACATCCCAGATTCATTTAGAGTGCATTTAAGGCCAAAAACATTAAACGTGTAGAAACGGACCTGAAATAGGGTGTCCCATGAAAGCTGGTAATTATAGTTTAAAATGTCTTCTTCCATAATTTGCTAAGCTGTTTGATACCAAAGAGAATAATAAAGATATTGTATGGGAGTCATCTTATAGTCAAATTGAATTAAAAGTAAATTTTTGGGTAAAAGATCTTTTTAACAAAATAAACTGCAAAAAGTCTTTAATATCTAATACAGTATATGGAAGAAGAAATTCAAAACTATTCACCTACTGGCATGTTTCGTAGGACACACTGCAGACTTGGTAATAAGATGGTCAAACAATACAGTTTTTTTCTAAATAGTAATTGAGTAGGAGTAAAGACTTCTAAATTTTGTCCCTTTAGTGATTA
Source organism: Eurytemora carolleeae (assembly GCF_000591075.1). NCBI lineage: Eukaryota > Metazoa > Arthropoda > Copepoda > Calanoida > Temoridae > Eurytemora > Eurytemora carolleeae. The sequence goes on along the minus strand of NW_019396846.1, from coordinate 86,668 downwards.
AATAAAAACAATAAAACAACCACTTTAACTTCATAAATAAATATGCTTCTAAAAATGGCATATTGTTAACAATTGGCACCCTAATTGTATAAAAAATTTATATTTTAGATGTTGTGCCACAAAATGACGCAAGATTTGGATTTGAGCGAAGAACAGGCAAGTTAATTTTAAAAATATAAATTAGTGTTTATATATTTCAAATGCAAAACATAATAACTTTAATAAACTGCAGGGTTTAAATGAAAATTAAAAATGTTAAAGTTTAAATAATTTTATAAAGTCAAATTTTGGCTATAAAAGTTTTTTTCTTTTAAATTTAGGCTAAAAACATAAAAAATAAGTAATTAAAGGGACTGTTCGCGTAATTTCAATTGTGACCATCCATTTATAGAATGGCATGTCCGATTTTCAATGATACCCTTTAAACCTTAGTTTGTTCGAGGATTTCGTAGGATATTCTGAATTATATAGCGGGAAATTAAGTGCTTAGTAACCTCTAGTCTCCCAGCACCCAATATTTAGCAATACAAATGAGGGTATCTACCTAATAGTTATCTGGACAAAGATTCTAAAGGTACTGTAGTGAATAGGACATGCCTCGTTATAAATGAAAGGTCACTTGAAATTACACTGACAGTCCCTTTAAAAAATTTGTTATGCAGGGTGTCTTTCTTCCCTTAGCCTTCAGTACAATTTATCACGAGGTTTTTCTTATCAGACCTTGGAGGATTTGGCAGAAAATCAATAGGTAAAAATAGCACTTGGTCACAAATATTGACCTTTCTGAATTTAAAAAGAAATGTTGATAAAGTTCTTAACCGTAATTTTTACAAACTTCTTGTTTCAGTGGTCTTCATTTAACAGTTGATCCGTTAAAAGAGAAAACGAGGTATTTTAAACTAAATGATTTCGCGCCAAAGCATAAATGTCGGCCATTTTGTTTTATCGGCTTTTCCCGCCAAATTGTTTCCATTTTGTTTTGTCCTTTTTTCGGTTTCTCGCCTAAATTAGTTTATTTTACAGCAAATTATAAAACTATTTACCAGGTAGGGAAACATACAAACTGTTGTCTTCTCATTCCACAGTAGTACAGGGTGTACAGGGTGACCCACAAAAGATAAGACGATAACACCTCGGTAGTTTCCTTCAGCTTTAAAAAATTGATGCACTTCTGTTCATAAAGCATTAGAGGCTCTATATGAGACCATTGAAGATTTAATAAATTTAATTAATGTTAATATTAACATAAAAATGTTAATGTTAATAATTAATATTAACATATAAATAAACATCAATTGCTTAAAGTCAATGTTAATGTATATTTAATGT